>NW_028318237.1:1650000-1820000 GCF_062004578.1 Staurois parvus
GCAGAAGACCAGGAGCCATAGTGCAGAAGACCAGGAGCCATAGTGCAGAAGACCAGGAGCCATACTGCAGAAGACCAAAGACCTACTGCAGAAGACCAGGAGCCATACTACAGAAGACCAGGAACCATACTGTAGAAGACCAGGAACCATACTGCAGGAGACCAGGAGACATACTGCAGGAGACCAGGAGACATACTGCAGGAGACCAGGAGACATACTGCAGGAGACCAGGAACCATACTGCAGGAGACCAGGAACCATACTGCAGGAGACCAGGAACCATACTGCAGGAGACCAGGAACCATACTGCAGGAGACCAGGAACCATACTGCAGGAGACCAGAGACATACTACAGGAAACCAGAGACATACTACAGGAGACCAGGAACACAGTGCAGAAGACCAGAGAGATACTGCATGTAGCACCCTCCTAGTTAGCTATGGGGAGCTAGAGTCCTGATTGTTAGAGAGGAGGTCTGAATAGCAGCCTGGGTGCAATAGTCAGGAGGTCAAATTGTGGTCAGGGCTGACAGGCTCTGCAGGCCAGCCCCTCTGAAAATTCCCCCTACTCTAGAGCTTTGGAGGAAGGTTTAGAGGTAGTGGGAGGATCTGAGGAGTGGCTGGTTTTGTACTATTAAGGGATCCTGGCCAATCACCAACAGGAGGCTTGGCAAGGGGCCAAGACAACCCTTAAAAGTGTTTGAGCCTACTCAGAGGGAGAGTTCGGGTGAAAGACAGAAAGGAAGATGTGAGGCTGAAGGCAGAAGCCTAGGAAGGGGGACCAGATGGAGAGAGGGGCCCACCTACAGGTAGCAGACCTGAAAAGGAAGAAAGCTCAGAGCTTCACTGGGCCCCAGAGCGAGGACCATCTGTGCAGCAGGGAAGGGGCGGCCCAGCTAGAAGGTCTGATAGCAGCCACCAACCCATCAGCAGTACAGGAGAAGATCTGAGTGAGTACTCCTGCACCCCCTGGGCAGATAGGGGAAGGAGAACTCTGGTGGAAAACCAGATTCCCCACCTGCCTGGAACTGTCCATTTCTTAAAGCGACAGGCACCAGATCCCCTGCTCAGGGATACCTCCAGATTGCTGAGTGAAGGAAAGGGAGTTCATCTAGGGTCTGGGGTGGTACATTAGGAGACACTGGCTAGCTCTCCAACAAAGAGCTATGTGTGGAGGCTTGTAACTAGTTGTCCTCAGTTCATCAGTTCCCTTGGGCATCCTGTACACCCCTAACCCTATCCCACTTCAAATCCCCTAATAAAAAAAACAAGCTCAAGGACTGATCTCTGACTCTGGATGCAAACCTGTGTGAAAATGCATGTTGCCTGGCTGTGCAGAACTATAGGAGGACCCAAAATTCCTTTGCAACTTTTAGGGGTTAGTGGTACATGCGCAAGACCAGAGACATGCCGGGTTAGACTTAGTATGAAATTCCTGGGGGCTTTCTGTAAACTGTGTACGGGACACCTCCCCTCCAGGTTGACATATTGCATTGACTTTTACAGAAAATTACAGGAAAGGAAAACAAATTTTTAATAATATTAAATTACTATATGGCCTGTGTAGGAAGTGCATGTGTATCTTATTTTTTTGATTTGCTATATTTTTTCTAAAAGGTGAACTTATCCTTTAACCTTTTCTCCTACATGAGTACAATTTATGACAGCAATTGCACAGTTGTTACCACATAAGTAGGTAAATCACTCACAGGCAGTTCCTACGGGTCTCTTTGTAGATCACCATCTCTAATAGTCAAAGCTGCCAGGGAACCACAATCTCTTCTCTCTACTGTCCCTTTAAATATCTGTTGATATGGGAGATCTTCTATTCTTATCTCTAGAACAGTGATCTCCAAACCGTGGCCTGTGGGCTGAATGCAGCCCTTTGCTTGGCTCTATCCAGCACTCAGGGTACTGTTCCTCCCACTGACACCAACAAGGAGGCACCATTTCTTTCACTGGTACAAACTATGGGGTATTTTTCCTTCCACTGACATCAATGATGGGACACAATTCCTCCCACTGATATAAACAATTAGTTACTACTCCTCCAACTAATACCAAAGATGGGGCACTATTCCACCCCCTGACACCAATGATGGGGCACTAATCCACCCCCTGACACCAATGATGGGGCACTATTCCTCCAACTAATACCAAGGATTGGGCACTATTCCTCCCACTAACACCAATGATGGGGCACTATTCCTCCCACTGACACCAATGATGGGGCACTATTCCTCCCACTAACACCAATGATGGGGCACTATTCCTCCCACTGACACCAATGATGGGGCACTATTCCTCCCCCTGACACCAATGATGGGGCACTATTCCTCCCCCTGACACCAATGATGGGGCACTATTCCTCCCCCTGACACCAATGATGGGGCACTATTCCTCCCACTGACACCAATGATGGGGCACTATTCCTCCCACTGACACCAATGATGGGGCACTATTCCTCCCACTAACACCAATGATGGGGCACTATTCCTCCCCCTGACACCAATGATGGGGCAGTATTCCTTCCACTAACAGCAATGATGGGACACTATTCCTCCCCCTGACAACAATGATGGGGCACTATTCCTTCCACTTACACCAATGATGGGGCACTATTCCTTCCACTGACACCAATGATGGGTCACTATTCCTTCCACTGACACCAATGATGGGTCACTATTCCTCTCCCTGACACCAATGATGGGGCACTATTCCTCCCAATAACACCAATGATGGGGCACTAGTCCTCCCAATAACACCAATGATGGGGCACTATTCCTCCCAATAACACCAATGATGGGGCACTATTCCTCTCCCTGACACCAATGATGGGGCACTATTCCTCCCAATAACACCAATGATGGGGCACTATTCCTTCCACTAACACCAATGATGGGGCACTATTCCTTCCCCTGACACCAATGATGGGGCACTATTCCTCCCCGACACCAAGGATGGGGCACTATGCCTCCCCCTGAAACCAAGGATGGGGTACTATTACTCCCCCTGACACCAATGATGGGTCACTATTCCTCTCACTAATACCGATGATGGGGCACTATTCCTCTCATTAATACCAATGATGGGGCACTAGTCTTTCCACTAATACCAATGATGGGGCACTATTCCTCCCACTGACACCAATGATGAGGCACTATTCCTGCCCCTGACACCAATGATGGGGCACTAGTCTTTCCACGAATACCAATGATGGTGCACTATTCCTCCCCCTGACACCAATAATGGGGCACTATTCCTCCTTCCATTGACTGCAAGCACTATGTCATTTTTTTTTTACTCCTACCGAGGCCGGGACATTTTCTACTCCCACTGGGCACTCCGGCCCTCCTAAAGTCTGAAGGACAGTAAACCAGCCCTTTGTTTAGAAAGTTTGGAGACCCCTTATCTAGAGGAAGCTAAACAAACTCTTGGCCAAAGCCAATAGTCAGATAACCATGAATGCTATCACCAAAGGCCTCTCTGAAGTGTTTGTCCACTTGAGAACCTTATCTCTGAAATAGAAGCGTGTTCAGCAGCTCACATACAGGAAGTGCGACTTTATGGGCAGGTTAAAAAACGCTGCAATGCTAGCCAGATGGTGACTCAAAGGTGGTATTTTTCTCCTGTAATAAATAGAAGAGTTCAGACCCTTATTTATTAAACCATGGAGACCACCAGAGGCACTTCTCCCCACCTCCAAGGAGATCACAAAATGGACAATTATTGGATGTAATACCGGAAATCTGAAGTCAAGCTTACTATTTTCTGGACTTAAAGTGGAGCTCCAGTCTCTGGTGAAAAAAATAAATACAAAAACTGTAGCTGCTGACATTTAACCAGGTATGTGGTTGTGCTACAGGGTGGCACGAGTGCGCAAAATCACGTACAGTTGCAAGAAAAAGTATGTGAACCCCTTGGGATTACGTGAAGTTTTGCATGAATTGGGCATAAAATGTGCTCTGAACGTCATCTAAGTCACAACAATAGAAGAACACAGTCTGCTGAACATAATACTACACAAACATTAGATGTTGCCATGGTTTAATTGCACATAACATGTAAACATTCAGAGTGCAGGGAGGAAAAAGTATGTGAACCTTTGGACTTAATAACTGGTTGACCCTCCTTTGGCAGCAATAACCTCAACCAAACGGTTCCTGTAGTTGCAGATCAGACCTGCACAACGATCTGGAGTCATTTTGGACCACTCCTCTTCACAAAACTGTTTCAGTGTAGCAATATTCTTGGGATGTCTGGTGTGAATCGCTCTCTTAAGGTCATGCCACAGCATTTCAATTGGGTTGAGGTCAGGACTCTGACTGGGCCACTCCAGAAGGTGTATTCCGTGCTGTTGCAGCCATTGTTTTGTTGAATGACTTGTATGCTTTGGGTCATAGTCCTGTTGCATCACCCATCCTCTGCGGAGCTTCAGTTGGCGGACAGATGGTCGTACGTTTTCCTGCAAAATGTCTTGATAAACTCTGGAATTCATTTTCCCATCAATGACAACAATCCGTCCAGGCCCTGAGGCAGCAAAGCAGCCCCAAACCATGATGCACCCTCCTCCATGTTTTACAGTGGGGATGAGGTTTTGATGTTGGTGTGCTGTGCCTTTTTTTCTCCACACATAGTGTTGTGTGTTCTTCCCAAACAACTCAATCTTGGTTTCATCTGTCCACAGTATATTTTGCCAGTAGTGCTGTGGAACATCCAGGTGCTCTTTTGCAAACTTCAAACGTGCTGCAATATTCTTTTTGGACAGCAATGGCTTCCTCCGTGGTGTCCTCCCATGTACTCCATTCTTGTTTAATGTTTTACTTATTGTAGATGTGTCAACAAAAATGTTAGCATGTGCCAGAGATTTCTGTAGGTCTTTAGCTGACACTCTGGGATTCCTCTTTACTTCATGCAGCATTCTGCGCTGTGCTCTTGCAGTCATTTTTACAGGACGACCGCGCCTAGGGAAAGTAGCAACAGTGCTATACTTTCTCCATTTGTAGACAGTCTGTCTTACCGTGGACACATGAACATCAAGGCTTTTGGAGATACTTTTGTAACCCTTTCCAGCTTCATGCAAGTCAACAATTCTTGATCGTAGGTCTTCTGAGAGCTCTTTTCTGCGAGGCATGGTTCACATCAGACAGTGCTTCTTGAAACCAGTAAACCCAAAACAGGTGTGTGTTTTTTAAGGGCAGGACAGCTGTCAGCAACACATCCAATATCATCACACTGATTGGAGTCAAGGTTGGCTCACTCCTGGCTCCAATTAGCTCTGGGAGAGGTCATTAAGCTAGGGCCTCACATACTTTTTCCTCCCTGCACTGTGAATGTTTACATGTCATGTGCAATTAAACCATGGCAACATCTAATGTTTGTGTAGTATTATGTTCAGCAGACTGTGTTCTTCTATTGGTGTGACTTAGATGACGTTCAGAGCACATTTTATGCCCAATTCATGCAAAACTCCACGTAATCCCAAGGGGTTCACATACTTTTTCTTGCAACTGTATATATATATGTGACTTCGCAGTTCCTGGTAGGGGCGCGCGATTCCTACTCGCACTGCCATTCGCGGCCTCGGCTGTCAATCACCAGGTCCCGGCCGATGATTCCCAGCAGATAATTCCCCGCCGGCACCTGGTGATCTCCGAGGATTTCCGACAGGGGAGAGACCTGTGTGTAAACAATATAGATCTCTCCCCTGTCAGCTCCTGCACACTGCTTTGTATAGCTCTGCATAGCAGTATGCTTACAGTGAAACACTGATCACCCCTCATGTTAACCCCTTCCTGCCCAGAGCCATTAGTACAGTGTAAGTGCTTTTTATTAGCACTGATCACGGTGTTGGTATCACTGGGGATGTCAGTGACACCAAGTGTCAGGGATCGCGGCTCCATGGTCCGCGATCGCGGCTCTGTCCCTCGCGCATGCGCATTGGCGGCAGATCGCGCCGGGACACAGGCACTAGGTCCCGGCGAGCCGCGGCTGACAGGACGCCGCGCATGCGCAGTAGGAGCCGCGGGCGCGCCTCAGGCGTCCAATGACAGCCGGGGGGCGCGTCCTAGCCGGCCAATGACAGTGCAGGGCGCACTATTTAAAGATGCCCTGCACTGTCACAGATTGCCGCAAGGTCTTCCTGTGATCCTGAGTTCCTGCACCTATCTTGTGACCCTGATTGACCCTGACTATTCTGCCTGCTCCTGCGTTTGACCCAGATTGTCCTGACTACTCTGCCTGCTCCTGCGTTTGACCCGGATTGTCCTGACTATTCTGCCTGCTCCTGCGTTTGACCCGGATTGCCCTGACCATTCTACGGATTGACTTCCCTGCTGACCCTGCGTGTGACCCGACTACTCTCGCCTACCGATTCTGTACCCCGCTTACCCTCACGGGCCCACGATCCGTTACTACCCTGCTGGGGCCGCCATCCTCTTCATATCTGGCTCTCCCGGTACCTGTCCCCAAAGGTCTCCTCAGCCACTGGCGGGCCTGCTCGGAGGTCGTGACCTGGCCCGGGACTGTTTCAAGTCCATACCCACCATCAGGGGCTCTGGTGAAAGCACAGCCCAGGCTTAGACCCCACGCTCTGAGTAGGTCTGTCAGTTGGCAGCCTGAGGCACCACCTGGCGGATCATAACACCAAGTCAGTCCCCCCCCCAGTGTCAGAATGCCTGCAGCAGTCCCACTATAAGTCGCTGATCGCCGGTATTACTAGTAACAAAAAAAATCCCAGTATTTATACCGCCATTTGTAAATGCTATAACTTTCATGTAAACCAATTAATTTACACGTACTGGGAATTTTTTTTAGCAAAGAAACGGAGCAGAATACATGTTGGCCTACATTTTTTTTACTGGACATGTTTAATATAAAAAAGTCAAAAATATAGTTTTTTTCAAAATTGTTGGTCTTTTTTTGTTTATAGCGCAAAAAATAAAAACCACAGAGGCAATCAAATACCATAGAAAGAAAGCTCTATCTGTGGGAAAAATAGGACGTAAATTTCATTTGGGTGCAGCGTTGCATGACGGCGCAATTGTCAGTTAAAGTAACGCAGCGCCGTATCACAAAAAATGGCCTGGTCAGGAAGGTGGGGAAATCCTCTGGAGGGAAAGTGGTTAACAGCCATTTCACCGGGTTCACATGCAGCCTCATAGGACAGTCAGAGGAGAATGAAAACTCCTCCTACATGCTTTAACCAGTGCTCTGCTGGATATTGATAGAAGTCACAAGATTGCTACATACTGCTGATAAGAAAAGGTATTTAGCAGTTTACATTTATTAAAATAATTACATTTCCATGTTCTGTGGGAGACCAGATATAGTGAATGCAGGGTCCGGGGAGAGCAGATATAGTGAATGCAGGGTCCTAGGAGACCGAATATAGTGAATACAGGGTTGGGGAGATCAGATATAGTGAATGCAGGGTCCGGGGACACCAGATATAGTGAATGCAGGGTCCGGGGACACCAGATATAGTGAATGCAGGGTCCGGGGAGACCGGATATAGTGAATGCAGGGTCCGGGGAGAGCGGATATAGTGAATGCAGGGTCCTGGAAGACCAGATATAGTGAATGCAGGGTCCAGGGAGAGCAGATATAGTGAATGCAGGGTCCGGGGAGACCGGATATAGTGAATGCAGGGTCCGGGGAGAGCGGATATAGTGAATGCAGGGTCCGGGGAGAGCAGATATAGTGAATGCAGGGTCCGGGGAGACCGGATATAGTGAATGCAGGGTCCGGGGAGACCGGATATAGTGAATGCAGGGTCCGAGGAGACCGGATATAATGAATGCAGGGTCCGGGGAGACCGGATATAGTGAATGCAGGGTGCGGGGAGACCAGGTATAGTGAATGCAGGGTCCTGGGAGACCAGATATAGTGAATGCAGGGTCCGGGGAGACCGGATATAGTGAATGCAGGGTCCGGGGAGACCGGATATAGTGAATGCAGGGTCCCGGGAGACCGGATATAGTGAATGCAGGGTCCGGGGAGACCTGATATAGTGAATGCAGGGTCCGGAGAGACCTGATATAGTGAATGCAGGGTCCAGAGAGAGCGGATATAATGAATGCAGGGTCCGGGGAGACCAGATATAGTGAATGCAGGGTCCGGGGAGACCGGATATAATGAATGCAGGGTCCGGGGAGACCTGATATAGTGAATGCAGGGTCCGGGGAGAGCGGATATAATGAATGCAGGGTCCGGGGAGAGCGGATATAGTGAATGCAGGTTCCGGGGAGAGCGAATATAATGAATGCAGGGACCGGGGAGAGCGGATATAATGAATGCAGGGTCCGGGGAGAGCGGATATAGTGAATGCAGGTTCTAGGGAGACCGAATATAGTGAATGCAGGGTCCGGGGAGACCAGATATAGTGAATGCAGGGTCCGGGGAGACCGGATATAGTGAATGCAGGGTCTGGAGAGACCGGATATAGTGAATGCAGGGTCCGGGGTTTAGTAACACTAAAACAAAATCAGTTCTAGCTGTGCAGTTAAAATTTTCCTTTAATTGGTAACATACTTTACAGTTACAATTTTTTGCAAACTGCTGAAAGGATTGAAGTAAGCTGTAATCATCGAAAAGCAAGTGGAATGCTGGGAGTTTGTTCATTGCTGGCGTACACTTTCCGCTAAGCTCACAATCACTCGAAGGAGAATAGAAATGACCCCGGGTCACCAAGCTGGGGTATAGAGGGAGATCTGACGAAGTCTGCGGTGATTGGCGGACGAAACGCGTCAACGTATTGACGTCACTACGCTCGGCGTCTTCACAGGGTGCGGCGCCCACGAGGCGGGAAGGAACGGCGGTGTCACAGCTCCCTGTTAGGTAGGCCCAAGACCTTTTGAGAACTACCAGTGGGCTATTATCACAGCGGTTCGCAAACGGCAATCCCTCAGGGAAACATATCTTCCACCGGTGGCAAGTTATTTAAAGCTTACGGCTGTTGAGATTTACAGAGCCTACATGGTGTTCATAGGGCATGTTGTATGGGCCTAATTTACCCTGTATACTCGGGGAATTTTTTGGAAATCCTCTCAGGAGGACAATCTACACATATATATACAGTCATGGCCGAAATTGTTGGCACCCTTGATATTTCTCCAGGAAATCATGTATTTCTCACGAAACGTATTGCATTAACACATGTTTTGCTATACACATGTTTATTCCCTTTGTGTGTATTGGGACAAAACAAAAAAAGGGAGGAAAGAAAGCAAATTCGACATAATGTCACACAAACCTCCAAAAATGGGCTGGACAAAAGTATTGGCACCCTTTCACAACTGCGGATAAATAAGAATGTTACAAGCATGTGATGCTCCTGTAAACTCACCTGGGGCAAGTAACAGGTGTGGGCAATATAGAAATCACACCTGAAAGCAGATAAAAAGGAGAGACGTTCACTTAACCTTTGCATTGTGTGTCTGTCTGTGCCACACTAAGCATGGACAACAGAAAGAGGAGACGAGAACTGTCTGAGGACCTGAGAACCAAAATTGTGGCAAAATATCAACAATCTCAAGGTTACAAGTCCATCTCCAGAGAACTAGATTTGCCTTTGTCCACAGTGCGCAACATTATCAAGAAGTTTGCAACCCATGGCACTGTAGCTAATCTCCCTGGTCGTGGACGGATGAGGAAAATTGATGAAAGATTGCAACGCAGAATAGTCCGGATGGTGGATAAGCAGCCCCAAACATGTTCCAAAGACATTCAAGCTGTCCTGCAGGCTCAGGGAGCATCAGTGTCAGCGCGAACTATCCGTCGACATTTAAATGAAATGAAACGCTATGGCAGGAGACCCAGGAGGACCCCACTGCTGACACAGAGACATAAAAAAGCAAGACTACAGTTTGCCAAAATGTACTTGAGTAAGCCAAAAGCCTTCTGGGAAAACGTCTTGTGGACAGATGAGACCAAGATAGAGCTTTTCGGTAAAGCACATCATTCTACTGTTTACCGAAAACGGAATGAGGCCTACAAAGAACAAAACACAGTACCTACGGTAAAATATGGTGGAGGTTCAATGATGTTTTGGGGTTGTTTTGCTGCCTCTGGCACTGGGTGCCTTGACTGTGTGCAAGGCATCATGAAATCTGAGGATTACCAAAGGATTTTGGGTCGCACTGTAGGGCCCAGTGTCAGAAAGCTGGGTTTGCGTCCAAGATCCTGGGTCTTCCAGCAGGACAATGACCCCAAACATACGTCAAAAAGCACTCAGAAATGGATGGCAAAGAAGCGCTGGAGAGTTCTGAAGTGGCCAGCAATGAGCCCAGATCTAAATCCCATTGAACACCTGTGGAGAGATCTTAAAATTGCTGTTGGGAAAAGGTGTCCTTCCAATAAGAGAGACCTGGAGCTGTTTGCAAAGGAAGAGTGGTCCAAAATTCCGGGTGAGAGGTGTCAGAAGCTTATTGATGGTTATAGGAAGCGACTGATTTCAGTTATGTTTTCCAAAGGGTGTGCAACCAAATATTAAGTTAAGGGTGCCAATACTTTTGTCCAGCCCATTTTTGGGGTTTTGTGTGACATTATGTCATATTTGCTTTTCTGCCTCTGTTTTATATTTGTTCCAATACATACAAAGGGAATAAACATGTGTATAGCAAAACATGTGTTAATGCAATACCTTTTTTGTGTGAAATACTTGATTTTCAGGAAAAATATCAAGGGTGCCAACAATTTCGGCCATGACTGTATATATATATATATATATATATATATATATATATATACGCTATCCTATTCAGGTATTTTTTTGCTGTGACATAGCCACATCCTTATAAAACCGCAAATAACCTTCTCAAATTGAGCAATTTTTGGAAACCCTTTACTGGGTATATTAAATTCAGGTATCTACGGCCTGCTATATGCTATATACACACTATATGTGTTTGAAATCCACGCATCGTGTATACCTGGTCCCTCACCCCCATATGCATTTTTGGAAAAGCATCAAGGACCTGATCTTAGTTCAAGTCGACAGGAGTCTTCTTGATCCTCGTTGATGGTAATATATCCACATCTCTATGTGTGTTTTGTTTTCGGGGTTACCTGATGCCCATGATCTACACATTTATTATCTTTTTCTATGTATATCCTCAGAATCATTTGGTACTGCGGACCTTGTTCCATTTGGGGTGGCTATCCAGGAAGTCCCTACATTTGAGAGGCGGGTATGATAGTCTCACCTCTGAGAAGGTAACAGCAGTATCCATTGACTATTGTGGAGGGAGGCCTGGTAAATTTTGGATGTGATTTGGTTTCCATATTGCTAGATACATACCATGTATTTTTGTGTTCCAGCTTGTACATTCCAGGAGGTCCCTGACATATACTGGGAACACACCCACTGAATATACGGTTCACACAAATATTAAGCAGGAAACCTACGGAAATCCAGGATAACTATCCCATCATTACACTACTCTGCCTTATATGGTGCTCTGTTGGCTAAGATGACCCAAAATTGAAGACGCTAAGTGTTTTTAAACATGATTTTATTTTTTTCATATGTACACCGTGCTCATGTTTAACCTCCCCATGATCTATGTGATCAAATAAAGTATTGTTAAATTCATTTGAATTCATACTACTCCGCGTGGATCTTTTAGAAACCTTCTTTTTCAGATAGGCGTGTTCTTGTCACACTATCATATTGTTTAGTATGCTGTCCCCTGGGTTTATGTATCCACACTTGTATAAGTGAGTCGGAGAGGTGCTTATGACATTAACAATTAGTGTCATTTTTGGTGGCTTGCTTTTGCTTTATTGTTGTTATAGAGGGAGATCACCGACGTAGAGCCATCACCATGTACAAAGGGTCACTGCTTCTTTAATTCAAGCACATTGCAGTAATATTCCACAAGCATTGTCTCTGCCTATGGAGTGGTTGGCCGGAGCCCAAAGCAAACTCCTTCATCAAAGAGTTCTGCCTTCTCTGGGCTACAGGGAGGAGATCTGTCACTGTCTTCTGTCTAAACAGGAAGATTAATAAGGAGAGGGACTGTGTCCACAGAGGCAATTTACCATACATCTCCCCTATTATAAGCCGATCTCCAGGCAGAGTTCAGAAAAACACCATTAAATTCAAATATTTCATCATTACAAAATAATTTATTTTTAAACGCAGTTGAGATAAACACCATATCTGTCATGATAACAGCTTTCAGTTATCTCTGGTATATTAGAACTGGGACAGGGAGGGTCAGAGCTAACCAGGCAATGCAGCATGCTCGGACTGGAGGTCTGGACAGCGAGATGATGTCATCCGCCTGCTGTTGTTCCTTCTCTGTCCAATCACAGGCTGGGGGGTGAGGAGGTGAGATGACCTCATCCATTTGCTGTTGCTCCTTCTCTGTCCAATCACAGGCTGGGGGTTGGGGAGGTTGGATGACCTCATCCATCTGCTGTTGCTACTTCTCACAGGCTGGGGGTGGGTAAGTGAGATGACCTTATCCGTCTGCTGTTGCTCCTTCACTGTCCAATCACATGTTGGGGTGGGGAGATGGGATGACCTCATCCATCTGCTGTTGCTCCTTCTCTGTCCAATCACAGCCTGGGGGTTGGGGAGGTTGGATGACCTCATCCATCTGCTGTTGGTACTTCTCACAGGCTGGGGGTGGGTAAGTGAGATGGCCTTATCCGTCTGCTGTTGCGCCTTCTTTGTCCAATCACAGGTTGGGGGTGTGGAGGTGAGATGACCTCATCCATCTGCTGTTGCTCCTTCTCCCAGGCTGGGGGTGGGGAGGTGAGATGACCTCATCAATTTGCTGTTGCTCCTTCTCTGTCCAATCACAGGCTGGGGGTTGGGGAGGTTGGATGACCTCATCCATCTGCTGTTGCTCCTTCTCACAGGCTGGGGGTGGGAAGGTGAGATGACCTTATCCGTCTGCTGTTGCTCCTTCTCTGTCCAATCAAATACTGGGGTGGGGAGGTGAGATGACCTCATCCATCTGCTGTTGCTCCTTCTCTGTCCAATCACATGTTGGGGTGGGGAGATGGGATGACCTCATCCATCTGTTGTTGCTCCTTCTCTGTCCAATCACATGTTGGGGTGGGGAGGTGGGATGACCTCATCCATCTGCTGTTGCTCCTTCTCTGTCCAATCACAGGTTGGGGGTGTGGAGGTGAGATGACCTCATCCATCTGATGTTGCTCCTTCTCACAGGTTGGGGGTGTGGAGTTGAGATGACCTCATCCATCTGCTGTTGCTCCTTCTCACAGGCTGGGGGTGGGGAGGTGAGATGACCTCATCTGTCTGCTGTTGCTCCTTCTCCATCCAATCACAAGCTGGTGGTGGGGAGCTGGCCAGGCAATAATGTGCTAATAATAAGTGCTAAAGAGAAAAGTCAGGTCAGGGTAGAATTTTGAACAACGGTTCTTAGGAAAAGAATGTTCTAAGAAAGTTTGGTTGTTTTTTTAATCATTAGTGGGGTCAAATCGATATTCATTTCTGACTACAGTGACAAGAAAATTCAGAGGAGCAGGATGGAAAAAATTTTCTTGACCGAACAAGTTTCTACAAGTGCACAGTATGTGGTTTTCGTTCCGTAAGGTCCATTCATTCCAAAATCAAATGTCAAAGCAAACGACCTTCAACCGTTCTAAGAATAAAGTATTTTTTAATTCGAAATTTTTTCCATCTATGGCCTGTTAAAAAATTTAGGGTCACCCATTATTAAACAATTGGGCAATCTCTGTGCTATGGGGCTCAATCCATTCCCCTGGCAATGTTAGTATCAAAAACTATCACAGTCCCAGTAATATCCTCTTCATCCCAGGACTGGCTGATGTCTTCCTACTCATCTGTGGCCATTCAATCCACCTATTCTATAGTACACGGCTCAAAAAAAGTAAAGGAACGCTTTAAAAACCCATCAGATCTCAATGGAGAAAAATCTTCTGCTGGATCTCTATACTGATATGGACGGGGTGATGTGTTAGGAATGTAAGGATGCCCCATCGTTTGATGGAAATGAAAATTATCAACCTACAGAGGACTGAATCCATTTTGCTGAAATCTCATTGCAGCAACTCAGAATGGTCCTCAGTAGTTTGTATGGCCCCCACGTGCTTGTATGCATGCCTGATAATGTAGGGGGAGGCTCCTAATGAGATGACGGATGGTGTCCTGGGGGATTTCCTTCCAGATCTGGACCAGGATATCACTGAGCTCCTTGACAGTCTGAGGTGCAACCTGGTGGCATCAGACAGACCAAAACATGATATCCCAGAGGTGTTTTATTGGATTTAGGTCAGGCGAGCATTGGGGCCATTCAATGGAGTTCCTTCATCCTCCAGGAACTGCCTGCATACTCTCACCATATGAGGCCGGGCATTGTCCTGCACCAGGAGGAACCCAGGACCCACTGCACCAGCGTAGGGTCTGACAATGGGTCCAAGGATTTCATCTCGATACCCAATGGCAGTCAGGGTGCCATTCTCTAGCCTGTAGAGGTCTGTGCATGTCTCCATGGATATGCCTCCTCTGACCATCACTGACCCACCACCAAAACGGTCATGATGAATGATGTTACAGGCAGCAGAACGTTCTCCACGGCTACGCAAGACCCTTTCACGTCTGTCACATGTGGTCAGGGAGAACCTGCTCTCATCTGTGAAGAGCACAGGGCACCAGTGGCAGATCTGCCAATTCTGGTGTTCAATGGCAAATGCCAATCAAGCTCAATGGTGCCAGGCAGTGAGTACAGGGCCCACTAGAGGACGTCGGGCCCTCAGAAAAGATGAGTAGGGAAACAAATGTCAGTGGCCTCCACCTGTAAAACCTATCCTGTTCTGGGGATCGTCCAATTGTTGCCCATCTAGTACACCTGTTATTAATTTCATTAACACCAAAGCAGCTGAAACTGATTAACCACTACTTAACTGACCAGATCCCAGGAGTTTAACTGACTTGATGATATACTCTGATTAAAAAGTGTTCCTTTCATTTTTTTGAGCAGTGTAGTTAGTACCTATCCTTGTCTGCAGTGACCACATTGGTTTGTGGTGAAGTATATGCTGGCTATTGGCTCTTGGAAGGTCCCATCCCAACATTCAGCAGTGAAATCATAATGGGGGGTTGACACAAGACCAGTTGGCTGGACAGGTGAAGAGAACAAAGAGCAGCTTCAGACCACCAGATGACAATACCAGAAGTGGCACATTGGAGAAAGTCAGAACATTTATCTAAGTTTTGAGGGCTTTTGAAGGTATTATAAAAAAATTAGGGTAGTGGATGCAAAGAGGGTTTTTCCCCACCAGAATTGATCTTTGTGTTACCTACAGACCTAAAAGAGCATTTGCCCAATTCAGCCACTTACAGTTGGACTGGTAAACTTGATATGTCCATATACCTTCTCTGATGCCCCTGCCAGAGCCTGCTTGAGTATTAACCAATCAGCCAGATAGATTTTCCTGGCCAATCACAGCTAACACATGCAGTGCTCCAGCTCTTTTCTCTACAGGTATAAACATACAAGTTTGCTCAGCTCCATGAGCAGGGCCCTCTGAACTTTATTGTAAACGTACTGCTCTCCTTTATTATGTAAAGTGTTGTACAAACTGTTGGCACAATATAAATCTTGTATAATAATAAACAACAATCGGTACCAATGATACTTGTGGATTGTGCATCCACAGCATAGCTAGCCAACATCTAATGACTGTAATTACATTTGAGCTACCCATAGGCATAAGACAGCTTTGGCCTGACAAACTGTGGCACGAAATATCAAACTATAAATCGTAGTGAATTTAAAAAAGAACAAACATTATAACAATCTATTAGACTATATGGGCAAAGTTCATGGACACCTAAAAGTCATATCTATAAGAGATTGTTGGACATCCAATTCCAAATCTATGGGTAATAGTATGGAGTTTGTCCCACTTTATGATTCTAACAGCCTCTATTCTTCTGGGAGGGCTTTCCACAAGGGTTTTGAGGGTGCCTGGGTGAATTTGTCCCCATTCACGCAAAAGAGCATTTGTGGGGTCAGGTACTGATGTTGGATGAGAAGACCTGGCTCACAACTGGTGTTCCAATGCCTCCCAGAGGTGTTCAGTAGGGTTGAGGTCAGGGCTTTGTGCAGGCTACTATAGTTCCTTCACACCAAACTCAACAACTACAGTATGTCGTTATGGTGATAGCTTTGTACACAGAGGCTTGGTTATGCTGGAACCGAAAATGGCCTTCCCCAAACTGTTACCACAAGGTTGGAAGAGAACTATTGTCTCAAATATCTTTGTATGCTGTAGTATTACCAGAGCTCTTCACTGGAAAAATCTGAACTCAGTAATCTGGAAGGATGTCAACATACAATGGCCTATGACAGGGGTGGGCAAACTTTTTGACTTGAGGGCCGCAATGGGTTCATATATTGGACCCGGGGGCTGGACCAAGAGTAGATGAATGATGTGTATGTGTCATCCATAGTAAGTATAGTAATATTCCCCCATAGTAAGCATAGTAATTAATCCCCCATATAGTAATTCATCCCCCATAGTAATTAATCCCCCATAGTAATTAATCCCCCATAGTAATTCATCCCCCATATAGTAATTCATCCCCCATAGTAATTCATCCCCCATAGTAATTCATCTCCCATAGTAATTCATCCCCCATATAGTAATTCATCCCCCATAGTAATTCATCCCCCATATAGTAATTCATCCCCCATAGTAATTCATCCCCCATATAGTAATTCATCCCCCATAGTAATTCATCCCCCATATAGTAATTCATTCCCCATATTAATTCATCCCCCATATTAAGTCCCCAAGTCCCCCCTGTGTCAATTCACTTACCTTTGCTCCGCGTGTTCCTCTCGCCGTGTTCCCGCACCATTCCGGTGTAGCATGAAAATCAGTCTCCTATGAGGATCTGTCCCCCTCGACGTATCTGCGCATGTGCCAGTTTCAGGCATTAGCAGCCGATCGGCGATCTCCGGCACATGCGCAGATACGTCGAGGGGGACAGATCCTCATAGGAGACAGATTTTCATGCTACACTGGTCTTCAGGGCGGACTGTGAGAGGAGCCTAGCAGGAGCCTAGCTCCGCGGGCCGGATTAAAAAGGTCCGCCGGGCCGTAGCTTGCCCATTGCTGGCCTATGAGGTAGGTGTGATGGCCAAGTGTCCACAAACTTTTCATATAGTACATTAACCCCTTCACGCCGACACCTCCCGGCCCTTTAAGAGTTTCAGGAGCTGGGAGGCAGGGTTTAGGGCTCATGTGACCGCCCTGACGCATCGTCACAGTGGTCACATGATCGGGATAGGTCCCGATCGAAAGAGACCAGGACCTTTCCATGAGTACCGGAAATGTGTGCTGGGAGTGTGCAGGGCGGGAACTCTCAGCACATATGTTTTTTTTTTTTATTAGAACGCAAATGTGCGGCCACTCGGCGCCTAGACCCAGACGCCGGAAGGCCGCACATTTGTGTGTGGCCGGCATGGAGAGGTTAAAAAAAAAAAAAAACCCTCTTGTATTTTATTGCATTGTAACTGCACTGTCTCCCTTTATATTCAAAAGTGCTGCGCAAACTGTTGTGCTATTTAAATAGCTATTAATAATATTATAGTGTACTTCAAAAGCACCATAAACATAGCCAAATATTGTCTGCAATCACCCACGTCTTGCGAAAAAAGATTGTGTAGCCTGTCAAAAAGTTGCAGCTATGTGATTGATTTTTCTAGAATCTGTCATGTGGCTCTTTCTTGAGTTCTGCGCAAACCTTGAAGTTGCATAACAGCCATGCCCAGCGGTAAGAGTTTTGTCTTTGGAAAGACGTGCAAAGGAAGGCTGAGGTTTATTATAAGTCAGACTAGTCATGTGGTTATATATATAGCAGACCTTTCCACTTCGCCAGTAAGCTTTAGAAAGCAAAATCAAACTTTTCATTTTTAGGCTTAACTCAAGGCAAAATGTTGTCTTTAGTTTTGGATAGAGTAGGGAAAAGTTCTGTTGGGTTTGCGTTAAAGGCCCAAGAGTTTTATTTATTCATTGTGTACTGTTGTTATCATCCAATGGTATGATGGTGGCATGACTATGGAGATCCTGGATGCTGGTTGGCTGCTTCTAAACACCGAAGGATTTTCATGATCACCTTGGGTTGTGATGAGGATAAGTCTGTCTAGAATTGGAAGCACCACACCATAATATTTGAGTCCAGGTAGAAGTTTATTGCTAAGATAAATTGCTTACAAATCCAAATGGGTTTCAGGGGCATACACCACCCTTTCATCAGGGCTTCAAGGTACACAGAAATAATGTGTAGCACTACCCCCTTAGGAGTTGCTGAAGATTTGGGTCCCCCTATAGTCCTGCACAGCCAGGAAACATGGATTTTCCACACAGACTTGCATCCAGGAGACAGTAACCAGTCCTTGAGCTTGGTTTTTTTATTTTATTTTATTAGGCAAATAGAATTTTGGATTGGGTAAGGGGTGCATGGGATGCCCAAAGGGAATGGCAACTGAGGACAATCTTACTGGAACTATGTACAAGTCTCTTTAGACAGCAAAAATTCTCCTCTGGGGAGCTAGCCAGCATCTCCTGCTGTACCACCCCAGACTCCAGATACTCCTTTATCCAGCAGTATTGGGTGAATCTCTGGGCAGGGGATCCAGTGCCTGTCACTTTAAATAGAAGACAGTCCTGGTTAGCAGGCTAATCCAGTTTCCCACTAGAGTGCTCCTTCCTTTTTCTGGCCCAGGGGGGTGTAGATCTACTCAGTACTCTGCCTGTGAGCTGATGGGTCTGTGGCTGCACTCAGGCCTTCTGCTGCGCCACTCCTTCCCTGCTCCACAGATGGTCTTCGCTCTGGGGGCCGATGGGGGTCCTGAGCTTTCCTCCTTTCCAGCTCCTCTGCCTGTAGGTGATCCCCTTCCCATCTGGGCGCTCTCCCAGGCTCCTGCTCTCCAGCCTCTCACTTCATTTTCCACCTGACCTCTCCTGCTGCTGAGCACGCTCTTTCACATTTAAGGGCTGCCCTGGCACTATACCAAGTGTAAGGGAATTCCGGTGAGACGGTTGGCAAATAGAAATGCGTATGCGCACAGAAATGTCCGGAGAAGAGTGATCGGTCATGCGCATGCGCACAGAAATGTGTGATTGCGCACGTGCACATGCACGGCGAAGATTGGCACCAGACGGACTATTTAAAGTGTGCCTCGGCCTATGCTAAGTGCTGACTGGTCTTCAGCTTCCCCCGTGTCCTGCTTGTTCCTGTGTGATTCCCTTGTTGCTGACCCGGCTTGCTCCTGACTTGACTCTCGTTTCCTCCTCTGCTTGATACTCGTTCCTGACCTCGGCTCTGCTCCTGACTTTAGCTTGCTTAGGATTTGGTACCTCGCTGTCCACCCGTTGATGACCCTGGCTATTCCTATGACATTGCTCCTGTCTCCCATCCCAGCTTCCTGTCTTACTCTGGTGCATGTCTGGCGACCTACCATACCAGCTTTGCATATCGCTACTGTTCCTGAATCGGTGGTTCATCAGTCTTTCAAGGTCTTCAGTTGCAAGAGCTGCAAACAACATCTGCTGGCACTCTTGTCCCCTTGGTCCCTAGACACCCTCTGTTCCATTTCCAGTGGGGTCAGTGCTAGTGACAAGTGAGGCCGACCTCGTCATTTCAGTCTCCAATCAGGTACGTGACACCAAGCTTCCAGCTTGGGGATTGGCCAGGGTCCCCTAAGTGTGCAGGCCAGCCCCTCCTCACCCCCGCCCACTGCTTCTAGAATCTTCTCCAAGATCTCTAGAGCAGGGGGAGGTATCAAGGAATTGACCTGCAGAGCCTTTCAGGTCTTACCCAAATTTGACCCCCCCCCCCCCAACTATCACCACAGGCTGCTACATAGCCTCTGACTAACAGCTCAACACTAGCTCCCCCTAGCTGTCTAGGTGGGTGCTACAAATGTATGCAGACTCGGAAATCAATCAATAATTAGGTGTTTAAAACTGGCCATAAAAGGATAGAATTTCAAGCAAACAATTCTCAGGAAAAGTCCTAGTAAAATTCATATGAATATTTGTTGTTCTAAAGGCTTTGTTTTCTTTTAACGTGATTTTGGAATGATTGGACTTTACCGAACGAAAACCACATTACAGAGTTAGTAATCCGTATATTAGAGACGTAGTTTCTATCCTGCTCCTTTGAATTTTCCCATCACTGCGATTGAAAACAAATGTCGATTTTACCTCACTAAATGATTAGAATAATGAGCAAACTTTCTTTGAACATTCTTTTTCTAAGACTTTTATTTCAAAAGTTTACCCATCTATGGCCAGTTACCAGTGGGTGAGTTCATACTGCATCTGTCTGCAGATAGATTTTCTGATTGTGTCCACTGGGAAGATTTTTAACTTCCTGTCCCTTTGACACCAGTACAACAAATAGGGGATGCAGTAGTCACTGGGACAGAGCCCTAACCTTTCCCCACTCTACTAAAAAAAAATGTGTTTTTTCTGTGTTTCATTAGCGATACATCCGATCACTTTCATCCCCCATCGAAAGTGAAGGTGGATCTCCCCAACAGAGACAACATGACAGAAGCAGGGCGGACTGACAACTCATGGGGCCCCCAGGCAATAGTGGATCATGGGGCCCCTGTGTCCTTGCTCAAACTCAAAAAAGCCTATGAAAAAGGTACCAGGGGCATCTCATGGGGCCCCCTACTGACCCTGGGTCCTCGGGCACTGCCCGAGTTTCCAAATGGTCAGTCCGCCCCTGGACAGAAGCACTAACCCTTCCCCATGAAACAATCTAAAACATTTTGGCTGGTGTTGGGCTTTAATACTGCATATCCTAATTTTCGTTAGTCATGGCACACATTTGAGTTGGACAAAAAGTTAAATTATAGGTCAACAACCAACCGAAAATGTCCATCTGGATTTAAAGACGAAAAAATAGAATAGAATAGAATAGAGAGCCTGCACATATGGATTATGTCAATCACTCCTGCCTTCCCACTTCAGCAGCCTGGATGGTGCTCCCATACTCAGTGTGATGTGAAATTTCAACTGGATGCAAGAGCCAGTATTACCATACAGGTTGTGGGGAGGATGAACTAAAGGAGACAAAAAGTCCTCCAACCGGAATCAGTGTGTTCCACAGCCCAGCCTTCACAAACAAAATATGTTCACGTGTCTCATTCTGTTACATATCCCAAAAATAAGATATCTTCTTTTAGCACAGTGGATGGAGCCCAAATATAACCCATTATAGAGCCATTTATTCTAAGCTACATGAACCAGTTTCAGCCTTTTTGACCATCATCAGTGCATTGCATGGAAACCATGGCTTCCATGGAGTAGGGCAGCATTTCACAACCTTTTTACAGTCGTGACAACCTTTAAGAGTATGCAAAATGTCCAGACACCCCAGTCTAATATGTAAAGAATGGAAATGTTACTGAACAATGGGAAACCTGACGAACAAAAGCAAAACAGGGCGCACTCCCGGAAGAACTCCCTGAGTTCTGAAGAAGGGAGTTAGTCTCCCGAAACGCGTTAGCCTTCCTCACCATGGGTCTGCCGTCACTTTGGACTGTCATTACAGACTCTTCTTGTCTGTTTTTATCCCCCTTTGGTTTGTGAGTATGTATTTTTATGCTTTCTAATAAATTCTTGGTTTACTACGTTAATGTACAAAGAGACTGCGCCCTGTTTTGCTTTTGTTCACCAGTATCAAGATTTCCCGATTTATAAGGGCTGCACCTCTACGAATGACAGTTTCAGTTATTCTTGTCTGCATGAAGATTTCAGTGCTGGTTTCGTTTGTTCAATGGGCCTGAGCCTGGGACGATGCACACAGCTGACTATATGAAATCAAATTCACATCAGAAGCCTCCCATCATATCAGAGGTCCACCATCATGTCAAAGGCCCCAATCACTTCAGGAGTTCCCTCTGCACATTTGAAGTCCCCCCATCACATCCAAGGACCCGGAGCCTGGGACGATGCACACAACTGCCTTGATGAAATTAAATTCACATCAGAAGCCTCCCATCATATCAGAGGTCCACCATCATGTCAAAGGCCCCAATCACTTCAGGAGTTCCTTCTTCACATCCGAAGTCCCCCCATCACATCCAAGGACCCGGAGCCTGGGATGATGGACACAACTGCCTTGATGAAATGAACTCCACATCAGAGCTTCCCTGACACATCAGAGGTCCTCTCTTAAAGTAGAACTATAGGTAAAAAATTGTATTTTTCATTTATGATAGAGTAAGGGAGAGCTATAACCCCTGAAATATTTATTTTTGCCATCTGTGTCCCATTGGGGAGATTTACCTTCACTTCCTGTCCCATAGACACAACAGGAAGTGAGAAAATCTCTGCAAATTAAGGGAATTTCTTGGGGACCCCCAGCTCACCAGAACCAATGTCCCCATTTGAAAATTTCCTCTCTATTACTTTACTGGGGACAACCCACAATTTGTGAGCAATAAAAACTGAAAGGTGTTCTTATCTCTCTCTACATCCAAAACTAAAAAAAAAAAAAAAAAAAAGTTTTGCCTTTAGAGGTCCACCATCACATCAGAGGTCCCCCCATCACGTCAGAGGTCCGCTCTTCACATTAGAGGTTCGTAATCACGTCAGAGGCCCCCCTTTCACATCAGAGGTCTTCACACCAGAGGTCCCCCCTTCACACCAGAGGTCCTCCCTTCACACCAGAGGTCCCCCCTTCACACCAGAGGTCCCCCCTTCACACCAGAGGTCCTCCCTTCACACCAGAGGTTCTCCCTTCACATCAGAGGTCAACCCATCACATCAGAGGTCCCCTGATCACATCAGAATCCCCCTCAGCATCAGAGGTCCTCCATTCACATTAGAGCTCCCCTACAACATTAGAGGTCCTCCCTTCACATCAGAGGACCCCTGCATATCAGAGGTCCCCATCACATCAGAGTCCCCCTTCCTATCAGAGATCCCCCAATCACATCAGATCCTCTATCACATCAGAGGTCCTCCCTTCAGGAGTTCCCCTATCCTTCACATCAGAGGTCCTTCAACACATCAGAACCCCCCATCACATCAAAGGTTCCCCCATCACATCGGAGCCCTCACCTTTACATTAGAGCCCCCCTTTCTATTACAATCACCCCTTAATTATCAGAGGCTCCCAACACATCAAAGTCACCCTATACATCAGAGGCTTCCTAATACATAGTCAGAGTCACTCCATCACAGAGTCATCTCATCAAACTATGATCCAGGGAAAACTGGGTCTTGTGCTCAGGATACCCCGGGTGAACCCAAGTGGCACCCTAGGATGTGCTGCAACACCCTGGTTGTGAAACACCAGAGCCGGGCCTGGGATCCAACAAGACAGTACAACCACACAGGTTATGGTGAGAAGGAACTAAATGAATCAAAAAGCCCCCCAATGGAATCAGTGTGTAGCACAGTAAAGCCTCCATAAAAGAGAAGATCAGTCACGTCTCCCTGAAATAGGGAATAATCTCATTTCTGGGATATGTGATGGAATGAGAATTTGAATACTTTGTTTTAAGAAGGCTTTACTGTACTAGTGTCTGCAAGAGATAGCTAAATAACATTCTTTTTTTTTTAATGAAATACATTTTTAATATCCAAGAATGCCTGCTTTTAAAAGGTCAAGTCATGAACCAAATTCTTGTATTTTAAACTGAACAATATACTCAAATGTTAAAGTATAGGTGACAGATATGTTGCAGTTCAACGCCATCATTAAAGCAGAACTGCAGTAAAAACAGAAGATAAAAACAAATAGCTCATGAAACGATAAAATAACAAAAACCAGCTTTTGCTGCAATATTCAGCTTCCTTCTAGAGATTTACACAGCAGTCCTTTTTTTCTGCCACTAGATGTCGTCAGTCTGACAGCCACCATCATTCAGTCCACCTCCTCTGAACCCAGGTTGTCTTGGACCCTCCCCTGCCTATGACTGGACAGTGAAAGGAGAAGCAGCAAAGTGATCAGCTCATTTCTCTTTCACTCTGCTTTCCCCTCCTATCAGCATTCTCCTTGAACCGATTCACTCCCTGCACCGCTTCCTCTTCTCACACTCCAGTACAGGTACTGCAACAGGCTGATCCCAGGTCACATTCAGATACATAAAACTGCTTATATTTAAAAATACATTTAGGGTCCATTTAAATTTTTAATGTTGCATATTAATGTGAAGTGCGTTATGGCAGCCTATTGAAAATAATGAGCCGTCAACACACCAAAATTTTCCCAAAAATCATAGATGATGCAAAATTTGTAACATGATACACTATAATTATTATTATTATAGTGTTTATATAGCGCCAAAAGGTTTGCTCAGCACTGTACATTATAGTGGGGGACAGAACATGAGACAATACAGTAACAGAACAATACACGAGGGGTTTGAGGGCCCTGCTTACAATCTAGGAGGGAGGGGATAGTGGTACAGGAGGAAGTGCCTGTGGGGGATGGAGTGGTAGGAGGAGTGGAGGAGATCGGCTGTTAGGTGAGGGCGGGGTAGGCTTCCCTGAAGAGGTGGGTTTTCAGGGTGCGCCTAGAGGTGAGGAGGGTAGGTGACAGTCTGATGGATTGGGGTAGTGAGTTCCGGAGGATGGGGGAAGTCCTGGAGAAGTCCTGCAGTTGGGCATGGGAGGAGAAGACCAGGGAGCTAGAAAGTAGGAGGTCTTGTGAGGAGCGAAGAGTACGGGTTGGGTGGTATTTGGGTATCAGGTCGGTGAGGTAGTTAGGGGCAGCGTTATGAATGGCTTTGTATGTCTGTGTAATTGTTGTTTGAATTTAATGCGTTGGGCAATCGGGTGCCAGTGGAGGGAATGACAGAGGGGGGTGGCAGAAGCAGAGCGGTTGGTAAGGTGGATGAGTCTGGCCGCTGAGTTCAGGATAGACTGAATCAGGGATAGCCTGTGTTGGGGTAGGCCGGTGAGGAGGGAGTTGCAGTAGTCTAGACTTGAGATAATAAGGGAGTGAACGAGTTGTTTAGTAGTGTCTGGGGTTAGGAACGAACGTATTTTGGAGATGTTGCGGAGGTGGAACCTGCATGAGTTTGCCAGCGACTGGACATGGGGTTGGAAGGACAGGTTTGAGTCTAGAGTGACACCTAGGACTTTGGCTTGCGGGGTGGGACTGATGGTGGCGTTGTTGGTCATGATGGAGAGGATGGGGGGGGGGGCGGGCTGGGGGGAAAATTAGGAGCTCGGTTTTGGAAAGGTTCAATTTGAGGAAATGGAGTGACATCCAGTCTGATATGTCGTTCAGTAGGTGGGTGATTCGGGCGGAGACTGAAGGGGTGAGGCGAGGGGTGGAGAGGTAAATTTGCGTCTCATCGGTGTAGAGGTGATAGTTGAAGCCGTGGGAGTGTATCGGTTTGCCGAGGGAGGAGGTGTAGATGGAGAAGAGAAGGGGCCCGAGGACAGAGCCTTGGGGGACCCCAACAGGTGTGGGCGACCTCTTTGAGAGAATCTTTGAGAATCTGCCCAATTCACTACTTAAAATCCACACACAATTCATAAAAACCAACAGGACCAAGACACAATGATATTAAAGTATATATCTGAATAGGGAATATCATACTGAACAAATCAAGGTCATACATACGAAAGGGGAAAACACAATCTCCTCCCTCCAAGGTAACAGACCCATCCAAAATACCCTGTGTTTGGTATCACTGGACAGGAAATATAAAGCTGAACAATATACCAGTTTCCAGAATACAACATGTACATAATGGAAGATGTTAATATTAGTATAAATCTGTGCGTCATAAACAAGTGGACTTTCCAGCCACCACCCCTAAACCGGGTAATTGGTCAGATGGTCTCAGTTAACACCCCTCTGATACGACAGAAAAGGGAAATGTTGGGACCCTCTGACGACTCTCGTTTCTACATCAACCATGGAACACCTAACCGGACTTGAGAGAGCCAGTGTACCATTTTTACTTGGAAAACTGGACTCTGCTAAAACCAAGGACTTTGCAAGTTATTCTTCCTTTTCAGCTCCTTGTGAATTCTCTGTTGCTTTACGGTTTCTTTATTTCTTTGTATCACCTTTTTTTCTGTAAATACTCTATTTGCACCATTTTGACATTTTCATTATTAAACTATTTTGAAAAGTGTTAAAACGGTCTGTAAGGCTTTTAATGCAAACTAAAGAATCGCTGTCTCTTGAAGAGTGCTGCTGTATATGACAAATCTTGGGATACACCTGTCTGTAGTGACAGTGCGTGTACAGACGTTTATTCTTCATAAATATCCCAGCCGCGGCACCACCTGCCTGGAGTTTGCATGTTCTACCTGTGCCTACGTGGGTTTCCTCCAGGTACTCCGGTTTCCTCCCACACTCCAAAGACATGCTGGTAGGTGAATTGGCTCCTGTCTAAATTGGCCCTAGTATGTATATGTATGAATGTGAGTTAGGGACCTTAGATTGTACGCCCCTTGAGGGTTAGGGACTGATGTGAATGTACAATATATATGGAAAGCACTGCATAAATTGATGGCGCTATATAAATACATTTGTTATTGCTGAGATTAGGAGTTTCTGCCTTCTCACACGGTGGTGATTGTAGTTTAAAGTGTTACTAAACCGAGGACCCAGCATTCACTATATCTGGCCTCCCCGGACCCTGCATTCACTATATCCGCTTTCCCCGGACCCTGCATTCACTATATCCGGTCTCCCTGCATTCACTATATCCGCTCTCCCCGGACCCTGCACTCGCGATATCCGCTCTCCCCGGACCCTGCACTCGCGTTATCCGCTCTCCCCGGACCCTGCACTCGCGATATCCGCTCTCCCCGGACCCTGCACTCGCGATATCCGCTCTCCCCGGACCCTGCACTCGCGATATCCGCTCTCCCCGGACCCTGCACTCGCGATATCCGCTCTCCCCGGACCCTGCACTCGCGATATCCGCTCTCCCCGGACCCTGCACTCGCTATATCCGGTCTCCCCGGACCCTGCACTCGCTATATCCGGTCTCCCCGGACCCTGCACTCGCTATATCCGGTCTCCCCGGACCCTGCATTCACTATATCCGGTCTACCCGGACCCTGCATTCACTATATCCGCTCTCCCCGGACCCTGCATTCCCTATATCCGGTCTACCCGGACCCTGCATTCACTATATCTGGTCTCCCCGGACCCCGCATTCACTATATCTGGTCTCCCACAGTACACAGAAATGGAAATGCAATTATTTTAGTAAATATAAACTGCTAAATAAATGTTCTCATCAGCAGTATATAGCAGTCTTTTGACTTCTATCAGTGTCCCACTGAGCACTGATTAAAGCTTGTAGGAGGAGTTTTCATTCTCCTCTGACTGTCCTATGAGGCTGCAGGACCCCTGACCCTCTGTCTGGACAGCGCTGATTGGCCCTGTGCTGATCACATGCACTCTCCTAAAGAAAAAAAAAAACGCTCTAGCCATACACTCTAAACTGAGCATGTGCAGAGTGACTCCTAGAGCTTTGTACTATCAGCAAATGGATTGGGGACAACAGAAGAAGAGGAGGATCAGAGAAGTCAGGATCAAACTGCCTTTTTACACGATGTGGAGGATTATCCCCTTAGGCACCACAGTGAGTATAACAAGCATGCTTTACTGCATATACAGACTGATTGTACTGTTGAGGGTTTAACAACACTTTAACATTACTGTGTCCAATCTATGGCAGTTCAATTTCTCACTTGGAATTACCAGCTCCCCAGTCTGTTCCCCATCTCAGCAATGAATGGATTTGGCTTTTGGATGCCCTTCATTGCTGCAGCCAACAGCCCGTCATTCACTAGTTAAACAGCTAGCGAAAAGGTTAAACAGTTAGAAAATCAGGTCATTAAATCCCCAGCCAGCAAAACAAGCTGTTCATTCAAAGCACATCAATCCGCTTACTTGGTTTCTTTCCCCATCTTAGCTCATTAACCATTTGATTGACACATGCACTGACAGTCTTGTCATGGGGAGAGGAAGAGGCACTCCAATAAGCTACAGGTCCAAATGGCTGAAGACGTTCTCATGAACATGCATGCTCAGAATGCCCCAAAGTATCCCTGTGCACAAAGTAGGTGGACCCAACAGGAGAAAATCCCCAACACCCTCTTATCTCAGCACAACCCACATAATCCCATTATGTCACTCCACTTCCTCAAACTAAATCTTTCCAAAACTGAGCTCCTAGTTTTCCCCCCAGCCAGCGCCCCCCCCCCCCCCCCCCGACTTCTCCATCAAGACCAACACCACCACCATCAGTCCCTCCCCTCAAGCCAGAATACTAGGTGTCATCCTAGACCCCAATCTATCCTTCCAGCCCCAGGTCCAATCGCTGACAAACTCATGTAGACTCCACCTCCGCAACATCTCCAAAATCCGCACGTTCCTAACCCCAGAAACCACTAAGCAACTCATCCACTCCCTCATCATATCACGCCTCAACTACTGTAACTCCCTTCTCATCAGGTTACCCCACCGCAGGCTATCCCCGCTTCAGTCTATCTTGAATGCTGCGGCCAGACTCATCCACCTTACTAACCGCTCCGTATCCGCCACCCCTCTCTGCCAATCCCTCCACTGGCTTCCGATTGCCCAACGGATAAATTTCAAAATGCTAACATTGACATATAAAGCTGTTCATAATACTGCCCCAAACTACAACACCGATCTAGTATCCAAATACCACCCAAAACGTACTCTCTGCTCCTCACAAGACCTCCTACTCTCTAGTTCCCTGGTCTCCTCCTCCCATGCCCATCTCCAGGACTTCCTCCAGAGCTTCCCCCATCTTCTGGAACTCCCTACCCCAAACTATCAGACTATAACCTACTCTCCTCACCTTTAGGTGCACTCTGAAAACCTCTCTCTTCAGGGAAGCCTACCCCACCCCCTGCTAATTACTGAACTCCTCCACTCTTCCTACCACTCCATCCCCCACAGCGAATTCCTCCTGTACCACCATCCCCTCCCTCCTAGATTGTAAGCTCCAAGGAGCAGGGCCCTCGAACCCCTCGTGTATTGTATTGTTACTGTACTGTCTCGTGTATTGTCTCCCATTATAATGTACAGCGCTGAGCAAACTGTTGGCGCTATATAAATCCTGTATAATTCTAATAATAATGCTCAACTCCAGGTCACTACAGCAAACATTCTCAACTAAGGTTCCTCCAGTGGTTTCTAGGGGTTCCTTGAGCTGTGGCTGTTTGACCTTCCATTTCATGGCACCTAAATAGTTCCAGGGCCAATGCCACTTGGCATAGCCAGCTGCAGGACACCAATGATATATTCAACTATCGGTAAGGGTGACTTTCTTTCCACTGGCCAACAATTCTTTCCCACTGACCCCCAATAATTTACTGTAGCTTTAGCTGGGATTCAATAATACATTGAACATTATTTCAAGGGTTCCTCTGGGGTTGAGAAAGGCTGCTCTACTGTATACAGTAAAATTGGTACTCGAGCGTTTAATAATAAAAGCAGCTAATGCACTAAAAAAAAGGAAACCGTATACCTTCTAAACAACAAATGAATACATACGGGTGAAACTCGAAAAATTAGAATATGGTGCAAAAGTTCATTTATTTCAGTGCAGCAACTTAAAAGGTGAAACTAATATATGAGATAGACTCATTACATGCAAAGCAAGATAGTTCAAGCCGTGATTTGTCATTATTGTGATGATTATGGCTTACAGCTCATGAAAACCCCAAATCCACAATCTCAGAAAATGAGAATATTGTGAAAAGGTGCAATATTCTCGGCTCAAAGCGTCTCACTCTAATCAGCTAATTAAGCCATAACACCTGCAAAGGGTTCCTGAGCCTTTAAATGGTCTCTCAGTCTGGTTCAGTAGGAATCACAATCATGGGAAAGACTTCTGACCTGACAGTTGTGCAGAAAACCATCAGTGACACCCTCCATAAGGAGGGAAAGCCTCAAAAAGTAATTGCAAAAGAAGTTGAATGTTCCCAAAAGTGCTGTATCAAAGCACATTAATAGAAAGTTATGTGGAAGGGAAAAGTGTGGAAGAAAAAGGTGCACAAGCAGCAGGGATGACCGCAGCCTGGAGAGGATTGTCAGGAAAAGGCCATTCAAAAGTGTTGGGGACTTTCACAAGGAGTGGACTGAGGCTGGAGTCAGTGCATCAAGAGCCACCACACACAGACGGATCCTGGACATGGGCATCAAATGTATTCCTCTTGTCAAGCCACTCCTGAATAACAAACAACGTCAGAAGCGTCTCACCTGGGCTAAAGAAAAACAGACCTGGTCTGTTGCTCAGTGGTCCAAAGTCCTCTTTTCTGATGAGAGCAACTTTTGCATCTCATTTGGAAACCAAGGACCCCGAGTATGGAGGAAGAATGGAGAGGCCCAAGGACCCCGAGTATGGAGGAAGAATGGAGAGGCCCAAGGACCCCGAGTATAGAGGAAGAATGGAGAGGCCCAAGGACCCCGAGTATGGAGGAAGAATGGAGAGGCCCAAGGACCCCGAGTATAGAGGAAGAATGGAGAGGCCCAAGGACCCCGAGTATGGAGGAAGAATGGAGAGGCCCAAGGACCCCGAGTATGGAGGAAGAATGGAGAGGCACAAGGACCCCGAGTATGGAGGAAGAATGGAGAGGCCCAAGGACCCCGAGTATGGAGGAAGAATGGAGAGGCACACACTGCAAGATGCTTGAAGTCCAGTGTGAAGTTCCCACAGTCTGTGTTGATTTGGGGAGCCATGTCATCTGCTGGTGTTGGTCCACTGTGCTTCATTAAGTCCAGGGTCAACGCAGCCGTCTACCAGGAGATTTTGGAGCACTTCATGCTTCCTTCCGCAGACGAGCTTTATGGGGATGCTGACTTCATTTTCCAGCAGGACTTGGCACCTCCCACACTGCCGAAAGCACCAAAACCTGGTTCAATGACCGTGGGATTACTGTGCTTGACTGGCCAGCAAACTCGCCTGACCTGAACCCCATAGAAAATCTATGGGGCATTGCCAAGAAAAAGATGAGAGACATGACACCGAACAATACAGAAGAGCTAAAGGCCGCTATTGAAGCATCCTGGTCTTCCATAACACCTCAGCAGTGCCACAGGCTGATAGCTTCCATGCCACGCCGCATTGAGGCAGTAATTGCTGCAAAAGGGGCCCAAACCAAGTACTGAGTACATATGCATGCTTCTACTTTTCAGAGGTCCGATATTGTTCTATGTACAATCCTTGTTTTATTGATTGCATGTAATATTCTCATTTTCTGAGGATTGTGGATTTGGGGTTTTCATGAGCTGTAAGCCATAATCATCACAATTATGACAAATCACGGCTTGAACTATCTTGCTTTGCATGTAATGAGTCTATCTCATATATTAGTTTCACCTTTTAAGTTGCATTACTGAAATAAATGAACTAAATGAACCCTCAAACGACACAGTCGTGCCCTGGAGCGACTATGGCGCAAAACCAAATCCCAACAAGCCTTCACCCGCTACAAATCTGCCTTCCACACCTACACCTCCTCCCTCCACGCAGCCAAACAAGCCTACTTCCTGACCCTCATCAAGGCCCTCTCCTCCAATCCTCACCGACTCTTCTCCACCTTAAACTCTCTACTCTCGCCACCCCCACCTCCACCCAGCACCTCACCCATTGCCCTTGAGATTGCCAATCACTTCAAAAACAAGATTGACACAATTCGCAAGGACATCGCCGCAACTCACACGCCCTCTCAACCTGTCCCCTCTCACACAGCTACCCCCTCATCCCCCCTCCCCCTCGACATAACCTGCAGGGACTTCGTCGCTGCTCAAACTCCCTCCAACCCCATTCCCCCTCACTCAGCTACCCCCTCATCACCCCTCTCCCACGGCCCCACCACTGCTCTGACCTCCACTTCCACCCCACCCTACATTCCTCATACTGAAGCTCCCCCAACACTCCGCACCTTTGACCTTACTACCATCGAGGAAGTCTCCAAGATCCTCTCTGATGCCCGCCTCACCACCTGCCCCCTCGACCCTATCCCCTCACAACTCCTACGACCTCCCTCCCCCTCCTTCCTACGCTCCCTCACCCACATCTTCAATCTCTCCCTCTCCTCAGGCATTTTCCCCTCCCCTCTGAAACATGCACACATCACCCCCATACTTAAAAAGCCCTCCCTGGACCCCAATGACCCGAACAACCTCAGACCCATCTCCTTGCTCCCATTTACATCTAAACTCCTCAAGCGCCTCGTCTACACCCGCCTATGCTCTCACCTCAATGACAACAACCTCCTCGATCCCCTACAGTCCGGCTTCCGTCCCCTACACTCCACCGAAACTGCCTTACTCAAACTCTCCAACGACCTGTTAACCGCCAAAGCTAATGGCCACTATTCAGTGCTCCTACTCCTTGACCTCTCCACGGCCTTCGACACAGTCGACCACCCCCTCCTCCTCAAAAAACTACACTCCCTCGGCCTCAGAGATTCTGCTCTCTCCTGGCTCTCATCCTACCTGTCACAACACTCTTTCAGCGTTACCTATAATGCTACCACCTCCCCCTCACTCCCCCTCTCTGTTGGGGTCCCTCAAGGCTCTGTCCTTGGGCCCCTTCTCTTCTCCATCTACACCTCCTCCCTTGGCCAACTCATACACTCTCACGGCTTCAACTACCACCTCTATGCCGACGACACACAAATCTATCTCTCAACCCCCCACCTCACCCCCTCGGTCTCTACCCGAATCACACACCTACTGAGCAACATATCAGACTGGATGACGCTCCACTTCCTTAAACTGAACCTTTCCAAAACTGAGTTTCTTGTCTTCCCCCCAGCCCGGACACCACCCCCCATTGACTTCTCCATCACATCCAACAACGCCACCATCAAACCCGCCCCGCAGGCCAGAGTACTTGGTGTCATTCTGGACTCCAACCTATCCTTCCAGCCCCAAGTCCAATCTTTAACTAACTCATGCAGACTCCACCTCCGCAACAAAATACGCGCGTTCCCTACCCCAGAAACCACTAAACAGCTCATCCACTCCCTCATCATATCACGACTCGACTACTGCAACTCCCTCCTCACTGGCCTGCCTCACCACAGGCTATCCCCACTTCAGTCGATCCTGAATACGGCTGCCAGACTCATTCACCTTTCCAACCGCTCCATTTCCGCCACCCCCCTCTGCCAATCCCTTCAATGGCTTCTGATTGCGCAACGGATCAAATTCAAAATCCTAACACTGACATACAAAGCTGTCCACCATACTGCCCCGAACTACATCACTGACCTAATATCCAAGTACCACCCAACACGCACACTCCGCTCCTCACAAGACCTCCTTCTCTCTAGTTCCCTGGTCTCCTCCTCCCATGCCTGCCTCCAGGACTTCTCCAGGGTGTCACCCATCCTCTGGAACTCCCTGCCCCAACCCATCAGTTTATCACCTTCTCTCCTCTCCTTTAGGCGCACCCTGAAAACCCATCTCTTCAGGGAAGCCTACCCCACCCCCTGCTAACTTGCCGACCTCCTCCACTCTTCCTACCACTCCATCCCCCACAGCTATCTCCTCCTGTGCCACCATCCCCTCCCTCCTAGATTGTAAGCTCGAAAGAGCAGGGCCCTCAATCCCCTCATGTTTTGCATTGTATTGGTATTGTTCTGTCACATGTTCTGTCCCCCTTTGTAATGTACAGCGCTGAGCGAACTATTGGCACTTTATAAATACTGTATAATAATAATAACTTTTGCACGATATTTTAATTTTTCGAGTTTCACCCGTTCACCTGTATATGTGCAGCGCTAAAAATGGATTCACGAAAAGGACTTAAATGACTGTATCATCTCAAGGATATATAAAGTGCTTGAGGATACTGAAATAAGGTGCTAATACTCCGAAATAAATACTTAATATATATAAAAAGTGCTTTGTGATATCTAAATAAAGTGCTATTTAACTGGAAAAATATGATGTCATAAATAATGGTGGATTATCAAAGCAACGGATAAATAATTATGAACGTCCAAGCAAATGGAATCAAAGATAAATAAAAGTTCTAATAAATATCAATAATCTGGATAAAGGTGAATCTTGTTATCCCAGTAGTATGCAATCAAATATTCCGGTGACGTGCAGGGTATAGTAAAAATGCACACTCACCAGATGCGCATTTTAAATGTTAATATATGGTAATCAGCCAGAGGTCCCCTTTCCAGTAGGATGGAATACAGCTTGGGATGGATGACCCTCCTCTGGAGTCTGGGGTGGTAAGAAGTCAGCCAGAGGTCCCCTTTAGGATAAGCTGGAATATGGCCTGATGTGGATCTCCCTTCTCTGGACACTGGGATGGTCACCTGGGTTTCTGAGAAATTAAATGCTCGGTGCAGAGCAAAAAAGGCTGGTGCCCATAGTGTAGTAATTTGGTATTAATATAGGGTTTTATTTGCGCAAAGGTTAAAATCCAGAAAGTATTCATATGTATAGGAATACATGCAGCTTAAAGCTGCCTAATACACTGACAAGCTGATAGGCAAAGATGGCCGCTGGACCTCCGTGATCCGGATGCGTGACGTCACGGGGTGCAGGCTCCTACCTAACGCATTTCGTACCACGTACTTTGCTAAAAGGAGGAGCCTGCACGCCGTGACGTCACGCCACCAGATCACGGAGAGCTGTGAACTCAGCATAGGAATTGTGAAAACCCTCCATAAAAGGGCACAGCAGGTGTGAGGACATGGGAATTCAGCACAGGGATGGTGAGAACCCCTCACAAAGAGCATAGTAGGTGTGGAGACCCAGGAAGTCAGCTCAGATCTCACCAATTGAGTCCTCAAAGTCCCCTGTACTGCAAGGGTGAAATGTTCATTATGTCAAGGGTAGCCAGTCCCACCGCCACCTCCTCTGTAAGGCACTCATTGTCACACACAATGGTGTATTTAGGTTTTGTGCTGCCCTAGGCAACACAAAAATCATCTGCCCCCATGGACACCGACCAACACCAATCTCCCCCCCCCCTTCTCCCTCCCGTGGAGAGAGCCTGACATTGACCAACAACACCCCTGCCCCCCATCTGGGAGAGTCTTCCACTACCCCCCACCCTGAAAAATGCCGCCCTAGGCAAGTGCCTTGTTGCCTTGTGGTAAATATGCCCCTGGTCACACCTAACTGTACAATACAGAGTTAGGGGCCCTGCACTGTATGTGTAGACACCGATGGGACTCCTCACAGAGCTTAGGGGAGATCAGAAGGGCACCAGTGCTGGCCAAAACCCCCTAGCCATATTAACCATGCAGGGGGTCGTGCCACAAGGGTAGGTCATTTCTAATTTTTTGGAGCTGGACAATAATTCTTCATTATCTGGTAAATATTTGTTTTGGATGATGAATTCTTTATAAAAGAGAACTCTTGGAATCTACTCGCCAACACACTGGCACAGGTAAGTTTAGTCCTCAAGTTACACTGACCTATGCGGTGTCCTTTCATGGATACTCGAGTCAAATTCTTGGCTCTTCTTGCTGTCCAACTGCCATGTACACATTTCCGGTCCCTGTCCTCAACGGAGGTCCCCCCGCCTGAAAGCCCAATGCAGCCACTGAGGAATAGAAACCTCCAGGCTTGATTGACATATCAGTTTAGGGTGGACTGGCAAATTTGGCAAAAGTTTCATCTACATGTCAACAAGAAAACTGATTGCTCTTTGCGGGACAATGCCTCCTAAAATAGGTTTGTTTGCCACATCGTGCCACTTGTTGACTTCAGATACCTCCAGGGAGGACAACCTCCCCCCCGGTACAAATTACAGGTCTCCAATGATCTGATAGAGATCATCCAGCTGCCTGAAGCGGCCGCGTTGAACAACACACCCTCTCAACCCTGAATAACTCGCATTTGATGTTAAATGACACAATACAGAGCCCAAACCACACCTAGCTTTTCATGAGAAGCAAAACAAGCCAACTTCAAGAACAAGAGCCCGGCCTGAGGAAACCCAGAATTGTCGGTCGAACATTTATTGGTTTAAAGCCCAGTACGCAAGATGAGAAAATCAGACGAAAAATACCGCTTTTGTAGCAATCATCCGATAATCTGATCATTAGTACACCGCTTTTGACAGCCGATCTTGAGAGTTCATGCAACCAGGGGCGGACTGACCATTTGGAAACTTGGGCACTGCCCAAGGGCCCGGGGTCAGTAGGGGGCCCCATGAGATGCCCCTGGTACCTTTTTCATAGGCTTTTTTGAGTTTGGGCAAGGACACAGGGGCCCCATGATCCCCTATTGCCCGGGGGCCCCATGAGTTGTCAGTCCGCCCCTGCATGCAACAATATCCGAAGGGCCAAGCACAAACATTTTTCTCGTACGATAACAGAATGAACGATTTTTGTTTAATCCGTAGAGTATGCGCCTGTAAGAAAATCGATGCATGCTTGGAAACGAAAGAACACAATACAAGCCATGACATCGCTCCCGAAGTTGTATTCTGTTGTAAAAGAACTTTAGTAACCTTTTCATTTTCCATGCGAGACTAGCATGCAAAAAAACAAATGCGATCATTCGTCCGATATTCTCATCGTGTGTACTAGGCTTAATGCTAACAATACACATTCAGCCCGGGTTCAAATATATGCGGTGCAGTACATCCAAGGGAGGACTGACAACTCATGGGGCCCCCGGGCAATTGGGGATCATGGGGCCCCTGTGTCCTTGACCACACTCAAAGCACACCCAAAAAAAGCCTATAAAAAAAAAAAAGGTACCAGGGGCATTTCATGGGGCCCCCTACTGACCCTGGGCCCTCGGGCAGTGCCCGAGTGCTCTAATGGTCAGTCCGCCCCTGGGTACATTGCATGTGATTCGCACAGGAACCGCACCGCATTCCTGTGCAAAACACGAGATTTGTGTGCGGCGCGATTGGAGCCATACATTTTGTATGGCTCTAATCGCACCGCACCCGCACCAAAAACGTGCAGGACCCTTTTTTGGGTCCGCACTAGAGTTGGATCAGATGGGTATTCACACCTATGCGATCCGATTCTGAACATCGCACCGCGTTTTGCGGACCGATTTCAGGGTGTTGTTAACTTGACATACACACCCGCAGCGGTTCGCATGAACGGGGTGCGATTCTGATGGTGTGCGGAACTCGCACAGAAAACGCTGCAAATTCCGGACTGCAACAGTGTGAACCCGGGCTCAAAGCATAGTTCACCTTTAAAAAGGCCCCATTCACACTTGAGCCATGCTACTGAATCATATTTTTTCAGGCGTTTATTTGCAATTTTTTTAACTGCATTTTTGGAGCAGCACCTTTCATCTGAATGGGTCTCCCTGTGCGTTTTTGGATTCTCTGTTGTACAACAAAACGGGCGATTTCTACCCATGTTATGAAATAATGGTACCAAAATCATGATGCCTGTTTTAGCGTGTTTTTTGCACGTTTTCAGAAATACTAGATTACGCCTGTTTATGCTTCGCCCAAGTGTGACCGGGATCTAGAAAACTGCCGATGTAAGTAAGGGGTGTCTGCAGATTAAAAGAAACAAAGCAACTCTGACCAAAGTTAAATAATAATCCTGCTATACAGCACAGTGGCTAAATGATTTATTTATTTCAGGTACTTATATAGCGCCGTCAATTTATGCAGCACTTTACATATATATTGTACATTCACATCAGTCCCTAACCCTCAAGGGGCGTACAATCTAAGGTCCCTAACTCACATTCATACATACACATATGATTCTCATTTCCGCCTGGCAGTACTTGGGTCGTTGGTTCAAATCCCAGCCACGGCACCACCTGCCTGGAGTTTGCATGTTCTCCCTGTGCCTGCGTGGGTACTCCGGTTTCCTCCTACACTCCAAAGACATGCTGGTAGGTTAGTTGTCTCCTGTCTAAATTGTCCCTAGTAGGTGTATGTATGAATGTGAGTTAGGGACCTTAGATTGTACACCCCTTGAGGGTTAGGGACTGATGTGAATGTACAATATATATGTAAAGTGCTGCGTAAATTGACGGCGCTATATAAGTACCTGAAATAAATAAATAAGCTGGATATGTACCTCCCGCAACCTGCCTGAAAAACTCCCTGAGATGTCATTATCCTGTCCTATCTTGTTGCCTAGGCTGCCCCCTGAAGCCTCCAGGGATGCCCACATCATGTATCCCAGGAGGCTTCAGGGCTGTATATAACCCAAAAAGAGACAGATTGCCTCCTAAAGTCGTTACAAAGAAGATGGCACTGCCAGACGCAGCAGTGCAGCAACTTTCGGCAGATGGCAGCAGGACAGCACTGGAATCAGGCGGATGAGTATGTTATTTCAACTTCCCCAGCAGACCAGGCAACAAGTGGTTAAAATTAGAAATACCCCCAGGGATGTAAAGTTCCTCTTCAACCACTTCAGCTTCAGAATATTTGACCCCCTTTATGACCAGGACATACACTACATTGCCTAAAGTATTGTCCCCGCCCTCCAAATCATGTGATTCGGGTGTTCCAATCCCCTCCATGGACACAGGTGTATACAGTCAAGCCCCTAGGAATGCAGACTGCTTCTACAAACATTGGGGAAAGAATAGGTCGCTCTCAGGAGCTCAGTGACTCCAAGCGTGGTCCCGTGATAGGTGGCCACCTGTGCAATAAGTCCATCCGTGACATTTCCTGGCTACTAAATATTCCACGCTCAACTGTTAGTGGGATTATAACAAAGTGGAAGCAACTGGGAACAACAGCAACTCAGCCACCAAGTGGTAGGCCACGTCACATGACAGGGCGGGGTCAGTGCATGCTGAAGCGCACAGTGCGCAGAAATCGCCAACTGTCTGCAGAGTCAATAGCTAAAGACCTCCAAACTTTGTGTGGCCTTCAGATGAGCACAACAACAGTGCGTAGAGAGCTTCATGGAATGGGTTTCCATGGCCGAGCAGCTGCATCCAAGCCTTACATCACCAAGTGCAATGCAAAGCGTCAGATGCAGTGGTGTAAAGCACGCCGCCACTGGACTCTAGAGCAGCGGAGGCGTGTTCTCTGGAGTGACCAATCACACTTCTCTGTCTGGCAATCCGATGGACGTGTCTGGGTTTGGCAGTTGCCAGGAGAACGGTACTTGCCTGACTGCATTGTGCCAAGTGTAAAGTTTGGTGGAGGGGGGATTATGGTGTGGGGCTGTTTTTCATTGGTTAGGCTTGGCCCCCTAGTTCCAGTGAAGGGAACTCTTAAGGCGTCATCATACCACGACATTTTGGACAATTTCATGCTCCCAACTTTGTGGGAAGAGTTTGGGGATGGCCCCTTCCTGTTCCAACATGTCTGCCCACCAGTGCACAAAGCAAGGTCCATAAAGACATGGAGGAGCCAGTTTGGGGTGGAGGAACTTGACTGGCCTGCACAGAGTCCTGACCTCAACCCCATAGAACACCTTTGGGATGAATTAGAGCGGAGACTGCGAGCCAGGCCTCCTCCCCCGACATCAGTGCCTGACCTGACAAATGTGCTTCTGGACAATGGTCCAACCTTCCCATAGACACCCTCCTAAACCTTGTGGACGGCCTTCCCAGAAGAGTTGAAGCTGTTATAGCTGCAAAGGGCGGGGCCAACTCAAAATTGAACCCTACGGACTAAGACTGGGGGGCCATTAAAGGTCATGTGCGTGGAAAGGGCGGGGCCAACTCAATATTGAACCCTACGGACTAAGACTGGGGGGCCATTAAAGGTCATATGTGTGGAAAGGCCGGCCGACCAATACTTCTGGCAATATTGTGTATATAAAATTGAGAGTTTCAACTAATCTTCAGGCTTAAAATGTGCATTTCAACACATGTACAATGCAATGAAAGGGGTTCACTTACGGTCATAGATAGGGACATGCAGGCACATCCTTTATTTGTGATTTGGCCACACACTATACCATCGGATTGAACAATCTCCGTATCTCCTCTGCACACCAAGACAACCCATTCACTTTGTATCCAGTCAGGCAGGCCCTTTCAGTACATAGCTGATGGTAGATCTAAAGAAGATTGTGCAATCAGATTGCATAGTGTATGGGGACCCTTGGGCACTGACAGGTTGCTACGCATTATATCTGGAATTGCTGCACTGGATGTCGGTTCAACTCAGCTGTGTACGACAGATGGAAAACTACAGGTGAGTTCACGTCTGCCAGGCTGTCAGCACTGGGAGGAGCACAACAAAAACAGAATAGGCTTCAGCCATCCAAAACGCAGATTTGGCTCCGTCTAAACGAGGCGATTACTTCAACAGACAGGAGCTGCCGAAAACTGCCTGCGCTCACTTGGATACGAGGCGAGGAGCACATGGTGGCTGGGAGAGCGCCAAGGAGTGGACACAACCCACTCATGAATCATTAAAGTGCCTTCATTAGGAAAAGTGCTTGCAGGAAAACGGGAAACGCCATTACTCTGGCCCCTCCCCCACCCAAAAAAACACTTTTATTCGGTCAGATTCAGGATCCATTTAACCCCTGGTGACTCAAAAACATATTAAAAAGGTCATCATTCAGATGGATACCAGTGGTGTCCCCGAGGTAAAGAGGGCATGGACACGCGGCAGTTCCCTAATTAGAAGAAACCTCTTTCTCACAGGCCTCCAGGAGTAAAATCGGCTCGGGTGTGGCCGCATCGGATCATCTGCAGTGTCTAGGCTCAGAGCTCTCGAAGCTCCGAATCCATGCAGATTCTGCTGGACATGAAGGTTAAAAAAAAAAATTAAATCAGCTGATTCACCACTGCTGGCTGCTCAGCAATGACTTTACTGCCCATATAGAAACCAGGTAAAAAAATTAGGAGCCAGTTATTTAAATCAGCGCCTGGAAAAAAAAGAGAGAAAGTGAGAAAGAAAGAGAGAGAAAGAAAGAAAGGGAGAGAGAGAAAAAGAGAAAGAGCAAGATAAAGAGAAAGGGGGAGAGGGAGAGAGAGGGGGGAGAGAGGGGGGAGAGAGAGGGGGGGAGAGAGAGGGGGGGAGAGAGAGGGGGGGAGAGAGAGGGGGGGAGAGAGAGGGGGGAGAGGGGAGAGGGGAGATGGAGAGAGGGGGGAGGGAGAGAGAGAGGGGGAGGGGGAGAGAGGGGGGAGGGAGAGAGAGAGGGGGAGAGAGGGGGGAAGAGGGGCAGGGAGAGAGGGGGGGAGAGGGGGAGGGAGAGGGGAGGGAGGGAGAGGGGGGGGGAGTGGGAGAGAGGGGGAGAGAGGAGGGGAGAGAGGGAGGGAGAGAGAGGGGAGGGAGAGAGAGAGAGGAGTGGAGAGAGGGGGGGAGAGGGAGAAGGGGGAGGGAGAGAGGGGGGAGAGGGGAGGAGAGAGGGGGGAGAGGGGGGGAAAGAGGGGGGAGAGAGGGGGGAGGGAGAGGGAGGGGGAGGGGGGAGGGGGAGGGGGGAGGGGGAGGGGAGAGGAGAGAGGGGGGAGAGAGAGGGGGAGATGGAGAGGGGAGAGGGGGGATGGAGAGGGGAGATGGAGAGGGGAGATGGAGAGAGGGGGGGGAGAGAGGGGGGAGGGAGAGGGGGAGGGGGAGAGAGAGGGGGAAGAGGGGCAGGGAGAGAGAGGGGGGGAGAGGGGGAGGAGAGGGGAGGGGGGGAGGGAGAGGGGAGGGAGGGAGGGGGGGGAGAGTGGGAGAGAGGAGGGGAGAGTGGGAGAGAGGAGGGGAGAGAGGGAGGGAGGGAGAGAGAGGGGAGGGAGAGAGAGAGAGAGAGAGGAGGGGAGAGGGGGGAGAGAGGGGGGAGAGGGGGGGAGAGAGGGGGGGAGAGAGGGGGGGAGAGAGGGGGGAGGGAGAGGGAGAGAGGGGGGAGAGAAGAGAGAGGAAGAGAGAGAAAGAGAGAGAAAGAACAGAACTATGTGGGCAGGTCGGGATGACACATTGAAAGTGTAAGTTCACCTTTACAGAAAGTCTGTAAGGTGACCTTATACTGGACAGCACTGACAGGATGGGCTAGACGGATTCTGATTGGTCAGCGCCATCAATGTGACTGTGCTGACCAATAAGAATGCCTCTTGTCTGTACGGAGGTATGGAAAGGAGATTAAGCCGCAGGGATCAGTGAAGCAGTGCCCTGGTGCATGATAGCGAACAGCTGACAAAGTCCCAGGACACAATTTCTAGTCGCTATGGTGACCCGGCGCCTGGGATTTGCCGAGCCCTGTGCAACAGCAAGGAGGGTGGTCTGAAAGCAGACTCAGAGCTCACTCTCAGCACAGTAACTGAGCTGTCAAAGCTCTCAGTCTCTACTAATGATGAGAAGCTGGTAGGACCAGCGCCCAATGATGTGGCCTATCACGGTGGCCATGTGATCAGACAGACCTTCCTGCCCCCTGGACATACTAGCCCAGTTGAATGGATAGGAAGTTATTTCGGCTCCATTCATACTTATGTGACTTGTTATGTAACTTTGAACTCATAAAGTGACATAACAAGTTTCAGTCCATTTATTTCAATGGAAGACATTCAAATCTATGCAACTTATAGTCGCAGCAACTTCAAAAAGGTTCCTGCACTACTTTGATGCAACTTTCATACAACGGACTGCAATGTAAACTCTCAAAGGTCGCATGATAGTCGCATCTTAGTGTTATCAATGCGACAGATGTGCAACAACCAAAGTCGCATCTAATGCAGGCCATAGACAGTTTGTTTATCGGCTGATTTTTCATACAAAAGAATAATTGGCCGATTTTCGCACTTTTAATTGGGCAATAGCATCGGCCGATTTTCGCGGTTCCTTCTCATTTCGTCATGCTGGAAAATTCGTGAAAAACGGCCGATTTGCGCAATCATTGGTGGCAACATCGGCCTATAGAACGAACGATGTTTTATTTTTCGGACTAAAAATCGGCCGATAAATGAACCGTCTATGGCCTGCATAAGTCACACCCATCCACAGCTGCATCAAAGTCGCAATGGAAATCGCAGGACTTTGGAGTCGCACAATTGTGAATGGAGCCTAAAAAGAGCACTCTTTTGTTTTCTGTTTTCGTTTTTACATAAAGTTTTTACATATACTTTTTTTTTTTAGTTTTGGATGGAGTGGAGAGGGATTAGAGCCCCTGTCTGGCTTTTATTGCGGTCTGAGCCCCCGCTAGGAAAATTGGCCCTCTCTATTTATCATGTTGTCACCAAGAGTGAAAGGAAATCCCACATTTTGGGTTATCGCCAGATCAGCAATAGAGGGGAAATCTTCCAATGGGGACACTAGTTGTGGCAACACCCAGGCATTCCCTCACTTTGGAGGGCATCGCAGCCCATTGTTTGCAATGTCACCCGTTCAGGTCAATGCGTCTTAAAGTCACAGAAATTTTGAAAAGGTGCCTGCACTACTTTGGTGCGACTTTTGATGCAAGTTCGGTCTAGAGAGTGTAAAGTTCGATCAAAGTGGTGCTGCAAAGTCACATCAAAGTGGCACTGAAAAGTCACAATGGAAATCGTGTGACTTTGGAGACACGCCAATGTGATTGGATTCTTACGCTATCCAAAATAAAAAAAAAAAAAAAAGTTTTGCCCATAGTTCTACTTTAAATGGGGTGTGGAACAAATGTCCCCATTGGAAAATATCCTCTCTGCTGCTACCGCCTTAACATGTTGCATTTCCTTCCACTTCCTGTCTCGGTGACACTGGCCCCCAGAATCCCCCCCAGCAAGGACACACACCAGAGATCAGTGTTTGATTCAAGTTCTACTTTAACAACCCGATCACACCTTGCCATGTGAGTTGCAAATCGCATGGCAAGTTGCACCGACTTGGTCGATTTTGTAAATTAGTGCATGCAATACTTCAGGTACCACTGGTATAGACATCTGTGTATTGCAAGTCTCAAGGTGGAATGACATCCAACTTTGAAATTGAGCGACTTCACCAGACGTCGGATCGGTGTGATCGGGGTGTTAAGTAAATTTTCTTTTTTTTCCCTCTGTTTTGTATATATATTGTTTTTTATATGTATTTGTAAACTATTTAAAGTGAATAAAAACATTAAGGCGCCGTTCACACGGGCATTCTGTTTTTTCCATCAGTTCACTTACGTTTTTTCCAAGAAAAAAAAACAGATCAGCTCACATCAGTTTTTCATCCGTTTTTCATCTGATTTTTCATCCATTATATATCTGTTTTCATCTGTTTACATCCATTTATATCTGTTTTTCATGAGTTTACATCCGTTTTTCATCCATTTGCATCCTTTTTTTTCAATCTGTTTTTCATCGGCTTACATCCATTTTTCAACAGTTTACACCCATTTTTTGTTAATTTATATCCATTTTATTGTCATTTTACATCCATCTTTCATCCGTTTACATCCATTTTTTCATCAGTTTTTCATATTTTTTTCATCAGTTTACATCCGGTTTCATCCATTTTTTCATCAGTTTACATTCGTTTTCCACTGTTGTTCATCCATTTTCATAGGTTTACATCCGTCTTTCATCTGTTTATATTCATGTTTTCATCTGTTTACATCCGTTTACATCCATTTTCCATCAGTTTTCATCCATTTTTTTTCATCTGTTTTTCATCAGCTTATATCCATTTTTCATCAGTTTACACCCTTTTTTTGTTCATTTATATCCGTTTTATTGTCCATTTACATCCGTCTCATCCGTTTACATCTATTTTTTCATCAGTTTTTCATCTGTTTACATCCTTTTTTTTTCTATCAATTTTTCATCAGTTTACATCAGTTTTCATCCATTTTCATCCATTTACATCCATTTTTTTCATCTGTTTTCATCAACATCCATATTTCATCAGTTTACATCCTTTTTTTGTTCATTTACATCCGTTTTATTGTCCGTTTACATCTGTTTTTCATCCGTTTACATCCTTTTTTTAACAGACGAAAAATAGGGTTTTCTTCCGTTACAAAAAACATCTGTTAATGGACGCAGACATTAAAATATGCAAACAGATGATCACCCGTTTACATCCGCTAGTCCACGGAAATACCTGGGTGTCTGTTTGTCATCCGTAAATGGACAGATGAAGACATACGGAACGCCCGGGTGAAAGGGGCCTAGAATACACTTTGAAGTAAACACATACGTTACTATAATAAAAGTGGAACCGCAACGCGATAGTTAGGTTCATCTTCTGTACAAAGCACCCTGGGGGGCCCCCAAAAATGAGATACTTTATAATGCAATGGACTACTTTAGCCCGCCCCTGCCCTGCGATTGGTTAGAGATTTTTTCCATCAGCAGCTTTGAAATCACACTACTTCAAGTGAAGTAGCGATTTCAAAGTCGCATTCAGTGTGACTGGGCTCTTATGGAATACTCAGGCTTGTGAGGTTCTCAGGGTGCTCTTAAAAAAAAAAAAAAAAGCCATTGGCATGTCACATGACTCACCGTACCTGGAAGTACCTGGACATCTAGTATAGGTAGGGAAGGGTGCACAGGCCAGGTGGGTGTGGTTTAGGATTTTAGTGACAGGTTAGCTTTGAAAAGACTACACAGAAAATGTAAAGCTGAAGTTTATTCTGCCTTGCCTTTCCCAGTTCCTTCTCTCCCCCCCCCCCTTCATCAGCATGCTAATGAAATGTAAATAAAATCAGTTTTCATGACACACTTTATTTTAGGCCCTGTGGTGTCATCACTGGGTCTCTGAGCTTCTCTATGCAATACAGGCAGATCATGGCTGGCGGGAGGGGCCGACACGGTGCCCTACATAGCTACCTAAACACATCACAACCTCCTGCCTCAGTACTCCTCTCAAGATCCCTCAGCCCTGATATAAACAGTGGGTTGTCTCTTGGGAGGAGTTATGCAAATATCAAAATGCCTTGATGGGTGGGTATCAGTCTGGAAGGGTGGGCTGTGTTTACATGCAGGACACCCTAGGCAATGCTCAAATGTGACGCTGTTCCTTCATTGTTAAAAGGAACTGAAATCCAATAGGTAAAGGAAGGGTGGGGTCAGGGACAGTCGGGCCGCGGAGGAAAGAGCTAGATGATACCGAATGTCCTCCAGCCAGGAAATGAGGCGGAAGTCTCTCTGACTTGCTGCAGCTTCTAATGCACATTGTGAGAAGCTCACAGTGTGCAGTGACATCAGAGGAAGCCATTTCAGTCCAGGAGAGGAACCGATACAACTGTGCCAGACTGAAGGAAGGCCGGATTTAATACATCGAAGCAATTCTATCAGTGTAACAAAACGCAGGGGTAGGACACCTCCGCACTCCGACTCATGGGACTTGTAGTTCCACAACACCTGGAGTGCCGAGGTTGCCTGACCCCATCCAGCCTTACATGACAGTTTCGGTTATATAAAGATGAACTTTTATTAATATTCCAGAAGAAATACAAATAGAGAAAAAGTAGCAAATAGAATACAAAGTTCAATCCTGTGTCCTGCCCTTTAGATTCTAATCAGTGGATGTGATCAGTGGATATAATCAGTGGATGTGATCAGTGGATATAATCAGTGGATATAATCAGTGGATGTGATCAGTGGATATAATCAGTGGATATAATCAGTGGATGTGATCAGTGGATATAATCAGTGGATGTGATCAGTGGATATAATCAGTGGATGTGATCAGTGGATGTGATCAGTGGATATAATCAGTGGATGTGATCAGTGGATATAATAATGGACATAATTGGTGGATATAATCAATGGAGATGATCAGTGGATATAATAATGGGTGCAATCAGTGGATACAATCAGTGGATATAATAATAGGTGCAATCAGTGGATATAATAATGGATATTATCAGTGGATATAATAATGGGTGCAATCAGTGAATATAATAATGGGTGCAATCAGTGGATATAATAATGGGTGCAATCAGTGGATATAATAATGGATGCAATCAGTGGATATAATAATGGGTGCAATCAGTGGATATAATAATGGATGCAATCAGTGGATATAATAATGGGTCCAATCAGTGGATATAATAATGGATGCAATCAGTGGATATAATAATGGATGCAATCAGTGGATATAATAATAGGTGCAATCAGTGGATATGATCAGTGGTTATAATAAATGGATACAATCAGTGGATATAATAATGGGTGCAATCAGTGGATTTAATAATAGATACAATCATTGGATACAATCAGTGGATACAATCAGTGGATATAATAATGGGTGCAATCAGTGGATATAATAATGGGTGCAATCAGTGGATATAATAATGGATATTATCAGTGGATATAATAATGGGTGCAATCAGTGGATATGATCAGTGGATATAATAATGGGTGCAATAAGTGGATATGATCAGTGGTTATAATAAATGGATACAATCAGTGGATATAATAATGGGTGCAATCAGTGGATTTAATAATAGATACAATCAGTGGATACAATCAGTGGATATAATAATGGATATTATCAGTGGATATAATAATGGGTGCAATCAGTGGATATAATAAATGGGTCCAATCAGTGGATATAATAATGGGTGCAATCAGTGGATATAATAATGGATACAATCAGTGGATATAATAATGGGTGCAATCAGTGGATATAATAATGGGTGCAATCAGTGGATATAATAAATGGATATTATCAGTGGATATAATAATGGGTGCAATCAGTGAATATAATAAATGGGTCCAATCAGTGGATATAATAATGGGTGCAATCAGTGGATATGATCAGTGGATATAATAATGGGTGCAATCAGTGGATATAATAATGGGTGCAATCAGTGGATATAATAATGGGTGCAATCAGTGGATATAATAATGGGTGCAATCAGTGGATATAATAATGGATATTATCAGTGGATATAATAATGGGTGCAATCAGTGGATATAATAATGGGTGCAATCAGTGGATATAATAATGGATATTATCAGTGGATATAATAATGGGTGCAATCAGTGGATATAATGGGTGCAATCAGTGGATGTCCCACATGAGGTTCTCTATACACAGTCCTGCACGGCACCACCCAATAACCTGACTTTTCAGGGGCCACTGTCAGCCAGCAAGGACACGGATGACAGCGGAGGGCACGGCGGGCTCCCCCCACCACCATCCTCCTTACCCGTGCTGGATCGGATGTTTTGCCTCAAGAAGTCTCCGCTGGAGAGATGCTGCAGCCCGAAGTTCTTGGCGATCCTGTGGCACACGGTCCCCTTGCCAGAACCTGGAGGTCCAAGGATGACAGCTCGCAGAAGTTTGGACGCCATCAGAGGGGTGTATGGAGGGAGAAGGAGTCCAGCTCTTGCTAGGGATCAGTGTGACAGCCAATAGGAAGGAGGATTGGGTTCCAGCCTCTCACTCCCGCTGTCCCGGCCCCTCCTAAGATGCCAGAGGGAAAAAAAAAAAAAGTAATGATTTAACGCTTTCATGTCTGAACCAAATCTGCTTGTAGAACGTTACATTGTGCGGTTTTGTGGCTTTTAGTAAATTTTCCATCATCTACAATCCTTCTGTCATCACATTACTATCCGGGTTATTATTGTTCCAGGCTGCAGGACAGGATCCAGGCAGCAGAGGCTCCGCCAGGATCCGGGGCCCCCGCCTCGGGTTATTGGAAATCTCCATCATTATGCAGCGGCAGAGCTTTGCCAGCTGGGACTTGTGGTTCCACCACAGCTTGAGACTTATGCAGGCCATAGACAGGTCGAACATCGGACAGTTTTTTCGAAGAAAAAAAAAAAAAAAGAAAAATCGTTCGTTCGTTCGGCCACCACCAACGCTAAAAAAAAAAAAAAAAAAATTGGGCGACTAAATCATAAAGTTCACCCCATAACTTCTGTCCCTTGCAGGTCACGGCTCATGCGCGGATTTTTTTTATCGGTAAAACGATCGGCCGATTTGCGTATCATTGACTGGAAAATCGGCCGATCGTCACAATCGACTGCGAATATTCCAACATGACCGAAAAAAGAAATGTGCAAAAAACCCAAAAAATGGCCGACCAATTATCCCACTAACAGTGCGAACATCATTAAGCTCCATTCATATTAGCGCATCTCCAAAGTCGCACAATTTTCAGTGCGACTTCGGAGCGTGACTTGTGGTGCGACTTTATATTCACTGGACTAAGGCTCCATTCACACTTAGGCGACTTGTCATTCGACCTTGGGGTCCAAAGATGCATGACAAGTCACACCCCCCCAATGTTTCCCAATGGATACCATTCATATCTGTGACTTCAAAGTAGTTCCTGTGACTTGTAGGACACAGACTTTAATATAAACCCTCCAAAGTCACATGAAAGTCGCACCTGAATGCCGTACATGCGACTTGTGAGCGACTTAGCAGAAATAGTTATCCTTGGTCAAAGCCAAAGTCGCACAAAAGTCACACTCATCCAAAGCCGCATCAAAGTTTCACCAATCACATTATCAAGTAAAATCGCAATGAAAATCGCATGATTTTGAAGTCCAACAAGTGTGAATGGAGCCTAAAGTGGCATCAAAAGTCGTACCAAAGTAGTGCAGGAACTACTTCCAAGCCGCTGAGAACTGAAGTCACATAGATTTGAAGGGTACTCATTGGGAAACATGGGGTGCAACTTGACAAGTGACTTTGGACCCCAAAGTCACATGGCAAGTTGCACAAGTGGATTCTTATGCAGGCCACAGACAAGTCGAAAATCGGACGATTTTTCGGTCAAAAAAAAAAACGGCCGATTTTCGCACCGTTAGTGGGTTAATTGGTTAACCGTTTTTCGGGGTTTTGGCACATTTTTTTGATCGGTAAAGTTGGAAAATTTGCGGCCGATTTTGACGTTCGGCCGATTTTCCCAGCAATGATGGGCAAATCGGCCAAATCGAGAAGAAGAAGAAGAAGAAGAAGGAAGAAGAAAAAAGAAGCAGGAAGGAAGAAGGAGGAAGGAGGAAGAGGAGTCTTGCAGTGGCAACAATGTATCCATTTGTATCCGAATAAAACACCTGTATCCGAAATGGATACAAATAGATACATTGTTGCCACTGCAAGACTTTTTCATGTCAAATATAATAGCGGAGGTCTCTGCAGGGACAGAAGTTATGGGATTAAATGCCGGCCGCAGACGGCACGAAAATCGGGCAGACTGACCATTCCAGCACTCAGGCACTGCCCGAGGGCCCGGGGTCAGTAGGGGGCCCCATGAAATGCCCTTGGTACCTTTTTTATAGGCTTTTTTGGGTGTGGTTTGAGTGTGGGCAAAGACACAGGGGCCCCATGATCCCCTATTGCCCGAGGGCCCCATGAGTTGTCAGTCCACCCCTGCTTACGAGTGACGGTCCATGCAATCGCCAAGGGTTGGATATGACTGAATGGATAGATAGATAGAAATGCGACAAAGTAGCCTCTGTGGTATAAATGCGACAAAGTAGCCTCTGTGATAGAAATGCGACAAAGTAGCCTATGTGGTAGAAATGCGACAAAGTAGCCTATGTGGTAGAAATGCGACAAAGTAGCCTCTGTGTTAGAAATGCGACAAAGTAGCCTCTGTGTTAGAAATGCGACAAAGTAGCCTATGTGATAGAAATGCGACAAAGTAGCCTATGTGATAGAAATGCGACAAAGTAGCCTATGTGATAGAAATGCGACAAAGTAGCCTATGTGGTAGAAATGCGACAAAGTAGCCTATGTGATAGAAATGCGACAAAGTAGCCTATGTGATAGAAATGCGACAAAGTAGCCTATGTGGTAGAAATGCGACAGAGTAGCCTATGTGGTACAAATGCGACAAAGTAGCCTATGTGGTAGAAATGCGACAAAGTAGCCTCTGTGATAGAAATGCGACAAAGTAGCCTCTGTGGTAGAAATGCGACAAAGTAGCCTCTGTGGTAGAAATGCGACAAAGTAGCCTATGTGATAGAAAGGCAACAAAGTAGCCTATGTGGTAGAAATGCGACAAAGTAGCCTATGTGATAGAAATGCGACAAAGTAGCCTCTGTGTTAGAAATGCGACAAAGTAGCCTCTGTGGTAGAAATGTGACAGAGTAGCCTATGTGGTACAAATGCGACAAAGTAGCCTATGTGGTAGAAATGCGACAAAGTAGCCTCTGTGATAGAAATGCGACAACGTAGCCTATGTGGTAGAAATGCGACAAAGTAGCCTCTGTGATAGAAATGCGACAAAGTAGCCTCTGTGGTAGAAATGCGACAAAGTAGCCTCTGTGGTAGAAATGCGACAAAGTAGCCTATATGGTAGAAATGCAGCAACGTAGCCTATGTGGTAGAAATGCAGCAACGTAGCCTATGTGGTAGAAATGCAGCAACGTAGCCTATGTGATAGAAATGCGACAAAGTAGCCTATGTGGTAGAAATGCGACAAAGTGGCCGCTGTGGTAGAAATGCGACAAAGTAGCCTATGTGATAGAAATGCGACAAAGTAGCCTATGTGATAGAAATGCGACAAAGTAGCCTCTGTGGTAGAAATGCGACAAAGTAGCCTATGTGATAGAAATGCGACAAAGTAGCCTCTGTGGTAGAAATGTGACAAGTAGCCTATGTGATAGAAATGCGACAAAGTAGCCTCTGTGGTAGAAATGCGACAAAGTAGCCTATGTGGATTTTTTGGTGCATTGATTCTTGTGCATTTATATCCACACATTTTGCACATTTCTTCATATGGAAAAATACATCCAGCTCGCCGCATTCCTGCAACACGTCTTTTGCACTGGTCACACTGGTGCGACATGTGATTTCCCAATCTCACCGGAAGTCGCATCTAATGCATTTCTATGGCACAGTCTTATTCAGTGTGATTTGAAGGAGCACAAATTTCGAAAATAGTTCCTGCACTACTTTTTTTTCCCGATTTCATTGCGACTTGCTTTGACTTCTGATAAATGAAGTTGCAAACCACAGTGAAATCGGAGGTACAAGTCGCACTGATCTGCAGCTTTCACATGAAGTAGTGCGATTTCAAAGTTGCATTCAGCGTGAACCAGGACTATATGCAGATCAGCGTACAAAAATTGCACAATTTTGTGCGCATTTATAAACCGTGCAGGTGTGTATGGAGCCTTGTGCTGGCCATACATGGTTAGAAAAACGTTCAAAAAATCGTCCGACTATCAAAATGTAAGTCGGCTAATTTTGAATACTGAAATGCATAGTTTTATGGCAAAAAAATGAATCGTCATGTCGCATTTTTTGAGCCTAAACCTGGGTTCACACCAACGTAGTGTGGGAAATGCTGCAAATCTGGTGCGCTTCCTACACCCCATCTGCAATCGTATCCTGTTCATGCGATCTGGTGCAGGTATCATTGATCAATTTCCGGGTGCACACCAACGCGGTGTGGGAAATGCTGCAAATCTGGTGCGCTTCCTACACCGCATTTGCAATCGTATCCTGATCATGCGATGATCAATCAATGCCACCCTGAAACAGATCGCAAAACACAGTTTTGCCAGAAATCGCATCGCATGGGTGAGAACACCCATGTGATGCGATTCAAGTGCGGATTTAAAGAAAAAAAAAAAAAGAGTCCTGCACCTTTTTGGTGTGGATGCAATGCAGTTTCAGCCATACAACATGTATGGCTCAAATCGCAACACACAGACATTTGCATGCAATTCGCACAGGAATCGCACCGCATTCCTGATTACATGCCGTGTCCCACATCACATAGTGTGAACCTGGGCTAAATGATTGATTTTCTACACATTAGTAGGGGAATTGATCAAAAACAGTTCGAAAAAATCTACAGCGCCTGCAGGTTTTAAAATGTCACCCCGCACTTGTAATCGATCGATTAAAAAAATGTGCCTTTTATGTTATCGATCGTCAGTAATTGGGGGACAAATATCGATACAATGATGGCATTATCGCATGCAGGTCTTTATAAACCCGACTGTCTGAACGATTTTCTAACCATTTATGGGCAACAAAAGGCTTGGCTCACACCTACAGGTGATCGAGTATCCGTGCGTTTCCGTGCGTTCCGGTGCATTGCATGCAGGGAAACCCTATGTGCGAGAAGTGTGGAAAGGATCCTGATTCTTTCCCAAAAATGCACCAAAGTGCATGGCGCTGTGTAGAGACACAATTATTGCATGACTGCTAAATGACGCTTGTTGGGAAAGAGTGCCATTTCTGTGCGTTCCCGAGCTGAGCGCTGTACGGAGCGGCGCTGGCGTTTAGCGCCCCCTGCGTGTTCAGCGATGGCGGCCAGGAACGCAGGTCCTCAGTACAGCGTTCGGCTTCATCCAGCTGCAGCCTGATATAGACATGGACAGGCTGCCTGTAGAGGGGCTGGATGCTGCACCTGTCCCTCCCGGGCGCAGTAAAACGTAGAGAGCGACACACTTGCAGCTAGACGGCCCCATGTACCAGGGGCCCTATACACTTGCAGCTAGACGACCCCATGTACCAGGGGCCCTATACACTTGCAGCTAGACGGCCCCATGTACCAGGGGCCCTATACACTTACAGCTAGACGGCCCCATGTACCAGGGGCCCTATACACTTACAGCTAGACGGCCCCATGTACCAGGGGCCCTATACACTTGCAGTTAGACGGCCCCATGTACCAGGGGCCCTATACACTTGCAGCTAGACGGCCCCATGTACCAGGGGCCCTATACACTTGCAGCTAGACGGCCCCATGTACCAGGGGCCCTATACACTTGCAGCTAGACGGCCCCATGTACCGGGGCCCTATACACTTACAGCTAGACGGCCCCATGTACCGGGGCCCTATACACTTGCAGCTAGACGGCCCCATGTACAAGGGGCCCTATACACTTGCAGCTAGACGGCCCCATGTACCGGGGCCCTATACACTTGCAGCTAGACGGCCCCATGTACCGGGGCCCTATACACTTGCAGCTAGACGGCCCCATGTACCAGGGGCCCTATACAAGCTTAAGGCAAGGTTCACATTTATGCAGACTGCGATTGATGCGTTTTCCCGGTGCAGTCCAGTGTATTTTGTTTCTGCATCAAAAACGCATTGATAGTTGGTTACATGGTTTCCAATGACATAGGTCACATCAGTGCGGTCAGTTCCAGAAAAAAAAAAAAGGAGAACATGCTGCATTTTTCTGCACTGAACTGTACTAGAATGCAGCAAAACGCATCACAAATGCACCAAAAAAAGCACTGGAACACACATGTTCCTATTCAGATTGAAGAAAAAAAGAGGGGAAAAAATGAACCAGAACGCATCAAAAACGCACCGAAAGTCACATATCTTTATTTAAGTTGATGAAAAAAGTTGCTGCATTTTTTCTGCACTGAACTGTACTGGAATGCAGTAAAATGCATCACAAATGCACCAAAAACGCAAAAGAACGCTAATAAAAGCACTGGAACACACATGTTCCTATTCAGATTGAAGAAAAAAAGAGGGGAAAAAATGAACCAGAACGCATCAAAAACGCACCGGAACACACATATCTTTATTTAAATTGATGAAAAAGTTTAAGTTGCTGCATTTTTTCTGCACTGAACTGTAAAACGCATCAAAAATGCCTCAAAACCGCAAAGGAACGCACCAAAAATGCTCTGAAACACACATGTTCCTATTCAAGAGGGGAAAAAAATTAACCGGACTGCATCAAAACGCACTGGAACGTGTCAAAATGCACATACAGAAATGCATCCGGACTGCATTTCTATGGTGTGAACTGGCCCTTAATGCTGTTCTTATGCGTTTTTTTGGATGTGGGCTACCTCACACCACATGCAGTCCAGTGCAGTTTTTTTCTGCATCAAAAACGCATTGATAGTAGGTTACATGGTTTCCAATGGCATAGTTCACAGCAGTGCAGTCAGTTCCAGGAAAAAAGTATGTTGCATTTCTTCTGCACTGAATTGTACTGGAACGCAATAAACACATCAAAAATGCACCAAAAACGCACCAGAACGCACCTTTCCTTATTTAAGTTGCAGAAAAGAGAGGGGAAAAAATGAACTGGAATGTATCAAAAACGCACATACAGAAATGCATCCAGAACGTATCTGGACAGCCCTTAGGGCTGGTTCACACCACAAAAACGCAGTCCAGATGCGTTTCTGCATGTGCATTTTTTACATATTATTGGCGCATTCCAGTTCAGTTTTGATGCGTTCTGGTGCAGTTTTGATGCGTTTCAGTGTGGTTTTGATGCGTTCCTGTGCATGTTTCCCCTCTTTTGTTCTTCAAATAGGGATGTGTGTTTTTGGTGCGTTTTTTTAATGCGTTCCAGTACAGTTCAGTGCAGGAAAAATTCAGCCTGTTCTACTTTTTTCTTCTGGAACTGACCGCACTGTCGTGAACTATGACATTGACAACTATGTAACCTACTATCCAGGGGCGGACTGACAACGCATGGGGCCCCCCGGGCAATAGGGGATCATGGGGCCCCTGTGTCCTTGCCCAAACTCAAAAAAGCCTATGAAAAAGGTACCAGGGGCATCTCATGGGGCCCCCTACTGACCCCGGGCCCTCGGCCAGTGCCCGAGTTTCCAAATGGTCAGTCCGCCCCTGCTACTATCAACGCGTTTTTGATGCAGAGAAAAAAAACCGCACTGGACTGCACGCGGTGTGAACCGGCCCTGAAGGTTCTGGCTGTCGCCTTGGTCCCGGCTTCACTAAACGACGACACAAACAAGCATGCGGCCAGTGAAGTCACCATGTCAATATTTCTATTCTCATGAGTTCCCACACATCTGCATGTCGCTACAAGTACTGCATTCAGCAAACGTCGCATGTCTAGCTGTGAGCGAGTGCCGACTTGTGCGAAGAGCTCATTCCTCCGCATCGGGATGCGATTCGAGCTGCGCGGTTCCAATCCGTTTCTGGGGCTCATTCACACCAGGAGAGGCGTCCGAGCGCACACTTCATGTGCAAGTGACCTCACGATGCGTTTTAGGGCATCGCATCCGTTTCCATCGGCCGCCCTATGTGTGTGAAACCTGCAACAAATGGTGCAAGCAGGGGCGGACTGACCATTTGGAAACTCGGGCACTGCCCGAGGGCCCGGGGTCAGTAGGGGGCCCCATGAGATGCCCCTGCTACCTTTTTCATAGGCTTTTTTGAGTTTGGGCAAGGACACAGGGGCCCCATGATTCCCTATTGCCCGGGGGCCCCATGAGTTGTCAGTCCACCCCTGGGTGCAAGTGTGATTTTTAAAACCGTGTCACTCCAAAACGCACGCAGGTGCAAACACGCTTGCATTTGCTGGATACATGAGATGGCCGCTAGGCATGAATGACACCTGCCTGCATCTGCCATAGGCCGTGTGGGAAAACACACAATCTTTGCGCATGATCCTGCGCCGCACCTGGTGTTAACAACCCCCCCCCCCCCCGAGTCATCTACAGGACGACTTCTCTGCTGAGTCGGCAAAAATGTCAGAAAAAATAAAATTCAGCAAAATTCATTTCTAGCGGTCGCTCTTCATAGGGCGAGGTTCACACCTATGCAGTTTGATCCGCTTCTGCAGTGCATTTTGCACGTGCGTTTTTTCCACGCTTTGCGTTTTTCTTAGTTCTGGTGACAACTAGGGATTCCCTCACTTTGGAGGAATTTCTCCTCACTTCCTGTATGACTATGGGACAGGAAGTGAAGGGAAATCTCCCCAATGGAGACACCGATGGCAAAAAAAACAAAAAAAACCTGACAGGGGCTATAACCCTTCCTTACCCCGTTAGTGTCATGTACCCTCTCTATCTGTCATGTTTACCATTATCCCCAAGAAGGAAAGTGAAAGAAATTCTCACATTTTGGGTTGTCACCAGAACAGGAATAGAGGGGAATCTCCCAATGGGGACACCAGTTCTGGTGACAATCAGGGATTTCCTCTCACTTCCAGTTTTGGCTATGGGACAGGAAGTGAAGGGGAATCTCCCAATGGGGACACCAGTTCCAGTGACAACCAGGGATTCCCTCACTTTGGAGGAATTTCCTCTTCCTGTTTTGTCTATGAGACAGGAAGTGAAGTGAGATCTCCCCAATGGGGACACTGATGGCAAAAAAAAAACTGACAGGGGCTATAACCCTTCCTTACCCCATTAGTGTCATGTTCCCTCTCTATCTGTCATGTTTACCATTATCCCCAAGAAGGAAAATGGAAGAAATTCTCACATTTTGGGTTGTCACCAGAACAGGAATAGAGAGGAAATCTCCCAATGGGGACACCAGTTCCAGTGACAATCAGGGATTTCCTCTCACTTCCAGTTTTGGCTATGGGACAGGAAGTGAAGGGAAATCTTCCGATGGGGACACTAATTTTGGTGACAACCAGGGATTCCCTCACATGAAGGGGTTTCTTCTCACTTCCTGTTTTGGCTATGAGAAAGTGAAGGGAAATCTCCCCAATGGGATACAGATGGCAAAAAAAAACCTGACCGGGGTTATAACCCTCCCTGTCTATTAGTCCTGTATACCATTATCACCAAGAAGGAAAGCGAAAGAAAATCCCTCATTTTGGGTTGTCACCAGAACAGGAATAGAGAGGAAATCTCCCAATGGGGACACCAGTTTTGGTGACAACCAGGGATTCCCTCACTTTGGAGGAATTTCCTCTTCCCCTTTTTGTCTATGGGACAGGAAGTGAAGTGAAATCTCCCCAATGGGGACACCGATGGCAAAAAAAAAAAACCTGACAGGGGCTATAACCCTCCCTTACCCCATTAGTGTCATGTTCCCTCTCTATCTGTCATGTTTACCATTATCCCCAAGAAGGAAAGTGGAAGAAAATCTCACATTTTGGGTTGTCACCAGAACAGGAATAGAGAGGAAATCTCCCAATGGGGACACCAGTTCCAGTGACAACCAGGAATACCCTCACTTTGGAGGAATTTCCTCTTCCTGTTTTGTCTATGAGACAGGAAGTGAAATCTCCCCAATGGGGACACCGATGGCAAAAAAAAACCTGACAGGGGCTATAACCCTCCCTTATCCCATTAGTGTCATGTTCCCTCTCCATTTGTCCTCTATATCGTTATCCCAAGAATTAAAGCTAAAGAAAATCCCACATTTTGGGTTGTCACAAGAACAGGAATAGAGGGAAAATCTTCCAATGGGGACACTAGTTCAGGTGACAACCAGGGATTCCCTCCCTTCCTGTTTTGGCTATGGGACAGGAAGTGTAGGGAAATCTCCCCAATGGGATACAGATGGCAAAAAACAAACCTGACAGGGGTTATAACCCTCGTTACCCCATTTGTCTCATGTAGCTTCTCTATTTCTCCTGTATACCAATATCACAAAGAATAAAAGTGAAAGAAAATCCCACATTTTGTGTTGTCACCAGAACAGGAATAGAGGGGAAATCTCCCAATAAGGACCCTAGTTCTGGTGACAACCAGGGATTCCCTCACTTTGAAGGGATTTCCTCTTCCTGTTGTGTGTATGGGACAGGAAGTGAAGGGAAATCTCCCCACTGGGGACACCGATGGCAAAAAAAACATCCCTTACTCTGTCCAACAATGGAAAAAAAAAGTTTTTCCCAGAGTTCTTTTCTAAAGTAAAGAAACTTCTTTCAGCACTTCCACCCCCCCTCCCCCTCCAATAAATATTTACATTTAAACACCCAACAAAAAAAAAGTCAAATATTTTCTATAACAGAAAAAGCAAAAATGGAAAATCCAGCTAAACAAAACTGGAACCGGTTCCAGGGACAGTCCTTTAAAACTTGAAAAACCCAAGGACAGCCGGCGCTACGCGGTCCCCCTGATGTTGCGCCGCGCGCTGGACAGCTTTGACTGGTAGGGACCAGGACAGCGCTCAGATACATTGTTGCAATTTGCAAAAGTCCAAACTCACCTCCTCCTGTCCTGATTTTTTTTCCTCCAGTAATATGGCGAGTAATAGGCAGCCGGAGCTCCTGATATTACATGATTCTGGGCGCAGAGGGAGAAGTGTCTGAGCTGCAGGAGGGGACCAGGAATAGACGCCCAGCACAGGCAGCTCCCTCACACATCAGCAGGAAAGAATGCTGGACAATTGATTGTAGCTGGAAAAAAAAAAGCCAACCCTTCTGCTGAGCATCATGGGAAATGTAGTTGCTGCCTGTAGACAGTACATCTTGTTCTAGGAAGGGATACTGCAGCTGCCTGGTGCCCCCTACTGGACATTTATCTGAACTGCAAGGAGCTTTGGAAATTCTTAAACCTCTGCAGTAGGGGTCTCCAAACTTCCCAAACAAAGGGACAGTTTACTGTCCTTCATACCTTATGGGGGGGGGGGGCAGACTGACCAGTGGGAGTAGAAAATGTCAGTGGGGGGAATAGTGCCCCATCATTGGTGTCAGTGGGGGGAATAGTGCCCCATCATTGGTGTCAGCGGGAGGAATAGTGCCCCATCATTGGTGTCAGCGGGAGGAATAGTTCCCCATCATTGGTGTCAGCGGGAGGAATAGTGCCCCATCATTGGTGTCAGTGGGAGGAATAGTGCCCCATTATTGGTGTCAGTGGGAGGAATAGTACCCCATTATTGGTGTCAGTGGGAAAAATAGTGCCCCATCATTGGTGTCAGCGGGAGGAATAGTTCCCCATCATTGGTGTCAGTGGGAGGAATAGTGCCCCATCATTGGTGTCAGTGGGACGAATAGTGCCCCATCATTGGTGTCAGTGGAAGGAATAGTGCCCCATCATTGGTGTCAGTGGAAGGAATAGTGCTCCATCATTGGTGTCAGTGGAAGGAATAGTGCCTCATCATTGGTGTCAGTGGGAGGAATAGTGCCTCATCATTGGTATCAGAGGGAGGAATAGTGTCCCATTATTGGTGTCAGTGGGAGGAATAGTGCCCCATCATTGGTGTCAGTGAGAGGAATAGTACCCCCATTGTTGGTATCAGTGGGAGGAATAGTGTCCCATAGTTGGTGTCAGTGGGAGGAATAGTACCGCATTGTTGATGTCAGTGGGAGGAATAGTGCCCTGTGTTTTTGGTGTCAGTGGAAGGGATAATGCCCTAGGGGCCAGCTAAAGGCAAGAAAAGGGCCACATCCAGCCCATGGGCTGCAGTTTGGAGACCGCTACTCTACATAATGGGGGTTAGTTACTAAACCTGGAGAGTGTGAAATCTGGTGCAACTCTGAATAGAAACCAATCAGCTTCCAGGTTTTATTGCCAAAGCTTAACCCCTTGATGCCTACCGCACGCAAATTAGGATCTTCACAGAACTGGGCTTTTTTCCCATGGGGCTGCTAATTTGCGAACCTGTCTTTCTGCTAGGAGCGCACCGCACAGCACAAAGTCCGGGGTGTCACTGAGAGCCCCAGGTCCCATTCTAACGATTGGGACCCAGAACTCCAGATTCCAGGTCACCTGATCGCTGTGATAGCCTCTAATTGGCTTTCACAATGATCAGTCACTGTGAAGCCCGCCCCCCTTGTTTTCTCTCTTTGAATGGAGAGAGATACATTATCTCTCTGTCCTTTCAGAGGGGAAAAAAAACAAGTGTGTGTAAAAAATAAAATAAATAAATATATGAATAAATAAAAATAATAAACAAAAATACCTAGATCAAGGTTTGATTGAAGTCTGTGCCAAGGTTAGTGTTTCGGTCAAGGTCAGGATTAAAGGTCAAGGTTAGGGTCAAAGGTCAGGGGTTTTTTGGGTCAGGTTTTTTCTTCATTTTTAAATTAGTATCAGTGTCACTTAGTGGCAGAATAAAAAAAAAAAAAAAAAGCAAATTGCGCGCTGTGGTTTCTGGTCTGTACTACGGGTACAAACAACAACTAGCATACTAAACAGCTCATCCACTCCCTCATCATATCACGACTCGACTACTGCAACTCCCTCCTCACTGGCCTGCCTCGCCGCTGGCTATCCCCGCTTCAGTCCATCCTGAATACGGCTGCCAGACTCATTCACCTTTCCAACCGCTCCATCTCCGCCACCCCCCTCTGCCAATCCCTCCACTGGCTTCCGATTGCGCAACGGATCAAATTCAAAATCCTAACACTGACGTACAAAGCCGTCCACCATACTGCCCCGAACTACATCACTGACCTAATATCCAAGTACCACCCAACACGCACACTCCGCTCCTCACAAGACCTCCTTCTCTCTAGTTCCCTGGTCTCCTCCTCCCATGCCTGCCTCCAGGACTTCTCCAGGGTGTCACCCATCCTCTGGAACTCCCTGCCCCAACCCATCAGATTATCACCTACTCTCCTCTCCTTTAGGCGCACCCTGAAAACCCATCTCTTCAGGGAAGCCTACCCCACCCCCTGCTAACTTGCCGACCTCCTCCACTCTTCCTACCACCCCATCCCCCACAGCTATCTCCTCCTGTGCCACCACCCCTCCCTCCTAGATTGTAAGCTCCAAGGAGCAGGGCCCTCGATCCCTCGTGTATCGCATTGTATTGTTATTGTTCTGTCACATGTTCTGTCCCCCTTTGTAATGTACAGCGCTGAGCGAACTATTGGCGCTTTATAAATACTGTATAATAATAATAATAATAATAATACACGTGTGGTATCCTTGTGATCGTCAGGAGCAGGGAAAATCAAGTGTGTGTAAAAAAATAAATTAACCCCTCACCTACAGGGCACTTATACCCCCTTCCTGCCCAGGCCAATTTTCAGCTTTCAGTGCTGTCGCACTTTGAATGACAATTGCGCAGTCATGCAACGTTGTACCCATATGACATTTTTATCATTTTTTTGTGACAGATAGAGCTTTATTTTGGTGGTATTTAATCACCTCGGGGTTTTTAATTTTTTCTTAAACAAACCAAAAACCACAGAAAATTTTGAAAAAAAAATGTTTATCTTAGTTTTTGTTATAAAATTTTGTAAATAAGTGATTTTTCTCCTTCTCTGATGTGCGCTAATGAGGCTGCAGTGATGGGCACTGATAGGTGGCACTAATGGGCACTGATAAGGAGGTACTGGTAGGTGGCACTGATGGGCATTGACAGGCATCACTGATGGGTGCTGAAAGGCAGCACTGATATATGGCACTGACTGGCACTAATAGACGGCACTGACTGGCACTGTTAGGTGGCACTTACAGGCACTGTTAGGCAGCACTGATGCGCACCGATAGGCAGCACTGACTCGCAATGATGGGTGGCACTGAAAGGCAGCTCAGATGGGCACTGATGTGGCACTGGCACGAGGCACTGATGAGCACTGACATAAGGCACTGATGGACACTGACAGGTGGTACTGCTGGGGCTACACTGATGATCAGTGTACATGTCCCTTCCGAGGAATGCCGATTACCGTCTCTCCTCTCCTCTGTCAGCGTGACAGCTCGAGAGGAGAGAAATGCCGATAACCGGCATTTCCCTGTTTACATGTGATCAGCTGTGATTGGACACAGCTGATCACATGACCAAGCCGACATCTTCAGCTCTTTCCATGATCAGTGATCCGCTGTGTCCGAGGGACACAGCGCACCGCCGATCGCTGCGCGCTCCCTGAGCCGCGCATGCGCAGTGAGAATGGGAGGACATCATATGACGTCCTCCCAGAACGAGAGAACCACCTTGCGCCCATCATTGGACTATATGGCGGGCGGGAGGTGGTTAAATAAATTAAAATAATCCCAAAAAAAAAAATAAAAATACCTACATCAAGGTTTTATTGACGTCTGTGCCAGGGTTAGTGTTTTGGTCAAGGTTAGGGTCAAAGGTCAAGGTTAGGGTCAGTGTCACTTAGTGGTAGAATACAAAAAATAAATAAAAAGAATAAAAAGCAAATTGCGCACTGTGGTTTCTGGGCTGTACTACGGGTACAAACAACAACTAGCATACACAGGTGTGGTATCCTTGCGATCGTCAGGACCAGGAGAAATCATTTTAGTTGTTCTCTGGTTGTAGATTATGGTAGTAGCAAGAAATATACAGCTAAATTTAAAAAAGGGTATTTTTTTTTACTATTTTGGGCCAGTTTTTCTTCGGTAATAAAAAAAAAAATCAGGAGATATCCGTTACCATTTACCACCAATTGAAAGCCTAATTTGTGCTGAAAAAAAAAAAGTATAATCCACCTGGATGTACAAAGTAGTTCGGATGATATGTACCGTTTTGCTAACACAGGTCAAAGTTGCAAAATTGTGCTTAGGCATTAACATTTGTTTCACCCTTAGGCACAAGCTGAAGGTAGAAGCTGATTGGCTCCCAGGCACAGCTGCACCAGATCCTCAGTGCTCCAGTTGTAGTACATCTCCCCCATTATTTCTTACGGCCATCAACCTCTTCAGCTCTTACACCCAGGGGCGGACTGACCATTTGGAAACTCGGGGCCCGGGGGTCAGTAGGGGGCCCCATGAGATGCCCCTGGTACCTTTTTCATAGGCTTTTTTTGAGTTTGGGCAAGGACACAGGGGCCCCATGATCCCCTATTGCCCGGGGGCCCCATGAGTTGTCAGTCCACCCCTGCTTACACCTTTATACTTCAGAGCAAATGTTACACTTCTACACTTCCGCGATAACTTTGCCATTTCTTAAAGCCCAACTGTTGGAAATTTGACAATTACACGCACTGCAAGGGTTAATTGTTCATTTGGTCCCGGGGAGAGTACAAGCACTTTTACTCACCTGATCCTCCAGTCCTCCCGGTCATCCACACTAGAGCGGTGGACTATCTCACAGCATCATCACGCCCCATGCAGGGCTATGGACCCTGCATTGGTCTTGATGTCATCAGTACCTCAGACCGCCAGAGCCTGGGGGAGAAGAAGGTGCAAAGACTGGTTTAGCAGCTCTGAGGAGTGGAGAATCAAGTAGGTAAATCTAACTTTAACTAGACCTGAGCAAGCGATTAATCATTGCAGAGGCGTATTATGCGTGTGTACGAAACACGTTGGGAGCGGCCATAGGTGCGGACGTCACACGGCAGGCGGCCCATCTTTGTGAGTCCGGCCGCAAATGTTTTTATTCCACATGGATTTATTTATTGTCGGAATTGATTATTTTATTAACCACTCTCCCTCCACCCTATAGCAGAAGTACTGCTACAGGGCGGCACGGCTGCGCAAAATCATGTATATATACGTGATTTGCATGGCAGGGTAGGGGGCGCTCGCATGCTATTGGCGGCTGGGGATGTCAATCACCGGGTCCTGGCCAGCAATTCCCAGCCAAGACTCAGTGATTGGCAGCAAAGCTGGCAGGGGAGAGACCTGTTTGTAAACTACACAGCAGGGGCGGACTGACCATTTGGAAACTCGGGCACTGCCCGAGGGCCCGGGGTCAGTAGGGGGCCCCATGAGATGCCCCTGGTACCTTTTTCATAGGCTTTTTTGAGTTTGGGCAAGGACACAGGGGCCCCATGATCCCCTATTGCCCGGGGGCCCTATGATCCCCTATTGCCCGGGGGCCCCATGATCCCCTATTGCCTGGGGGCCCCATGAGTTGTCAGTCCGCCCCTGGGTGCAAGTGTGATTTTTAAAACCGTGTCACACCAAAACGCACGCAGGTGCAAACACGCTTGCATTTGCTGGATACATGAGATGGCCGCTAGGCATGAATGACACCTGTCTGCATCTGCCATAGGCAGCACATATTTGTGCCGTGTGGAAAAACACACAATCTTTGCGCACGATCCTGCGCCGCACCTGGTGTGAACAAACCCCCCCCCCCCCCCCAAGTCATTTCCAGGACCACTTCTCTGCTGAGTGGGCAAAAATGTCAGAAAAATGACAATTCAGCGAAATTCATTTCTAGCGGTCGCTCTTCATAGGGCGAGGTTCACACCTATGCAGTTTGATCCGCTTCTGCAGTGCATTTTGCACGTGCGTTTTTTCCACGCTTTGCGTTTTTCTTAGTTCTGGTGACAACTAGGGATTCCCTCACTTTGGAGGAATTTCTCCTCACTTCCTGTATGACTATGGGACAGGAAGTGAAGGGAAATCTCCCCAATGGAGACACCGATGGCAAAAAAAACAAAACAAAAAAAAAAAAAACCTTGACAGGGGCTATAACCCTCCCTGACCCCGTTAGTGTCATGTTCCCTCTCTATCTGTCATGTTTACCATTAACACCAAGAAGGAAAGTGAAAGAAATTCTCACATTTTGGGTTGTCACCAGAACAGGAATAGAGAGGAAATATCCCAATGGGGACACCAGTTCCAGTGACAATCAGGGATTTCCTCTCACTTCCAGTTTTGGCTATGGGACAGGAAGTGAAGGGAAAACACAGGGCCCCATGATCCCCTATTGCCCGGGGGCCCCATGAGTTGTCAGTCCGCCCCTACTACACAGATCTCTTTCCTGTCAGCATGGACATGCTGCTTTGTACTTCTCTGCGCAGAGTCTCCACAGTAAAATACACACAGCAAACTGTTAACTCTTTGATCTCCCCAGATGTTAACCGCTTCCTGACTAGGACATGATTAGAATAGAGCTGTCATTGCATCCAGTGCTATTGTCAGCTTTTCCACCTAGTCATCGATAGGGGTAGAGAGATTGGGCATTTTTACAAGCAAGGTTCTCCAATGTTTTCTTAAAGCCATATAAAGCACCCTATTGGCCCCTCCCACCAGCCATGATCTGCCAGTATTACATAGAGAAGCACAGAGACCCAGTGATGACATCATCTAAAATATGGTCCTCAGGTCCATATTTGCAGGGACTGACACTTTTTTTTTTTGTATTTCTATAGAAAATGAAGATGCCGTTTAGCACAGAAATCTGGCCTGTGACAAGGTCATACATAAGTAAAGAGATGGAGCCGGGCTGCCCACACAATGAATGCCAGCAGTGTAAGCCGTGTGGGGAAAAGCAAGCAATTTCTGGCCTATTCTGACCTCCCGCTGATGACTATGAAGTATTTATATCGATCAATAATTCGATCACTAAGAAACAAAAGCAGCGACTTACATATGGAACTGCAGGCCTACTTAACCCCTTCCCTGCCAGCCTCAGAGGCTCCAGATCACATAGATATCTGAATTTGGCCTGGTATCAGCCTCTTGCATTGTCCTTGTACAGCAGAGCTCAGACTGGGAGAGGCAGCAGCAGTTCAAGGAGCCAATCAGTTCAGTAGCAGTGTTTATGTTCTAACACGGAACATGCTGATAGGAGGAGAGATCAGAGTGACATAGAAATGAACTCACCAGGCTGCTGCTTCTCCACTGACCAAAAGGCTGGGGGAGAGACAAGACCTGTATTACTGAAAGCAGCAGATAAAAAAATCAGGAATGCTGCCTTGCCAGACTATACTGAGTGGCAGTGCTGAGTAAAACTCAGGACTGGATGGACACAAATTCAAATACTTTTGCAGATAAGGCAGCTCACTTATATGTATTTTATCTGCATGTTTAGGTGTCTGCCTGGAGTTCTATGAATTTTTCCAACATTCCACAGCATTTTTTACTGACAAAACATGGAAAATTTACTGACAGGGCACATTTTTTACTGACAACCTGAAAAATGACACTAAGACAATCAATATTTAAACGGTATAAACACAATGTGGAAACACTGACAATACCTATAACACGTAATTGACTGGTTTACACTTACAACAGTCAACACAGCACAACAAATCATCAACCCTGATATTTACAGACAGTCGATTTTTACAAACTGTCCATAAATTTACTGACGTTTGGCAGCTGACTGAGTTGTTTGTAGATTGGCCACTAGAGGGAGCAGCTAGAAAGCAGGAAAGGATAGAACCTCTACCTGCTTCTTACTGTGTCCCCAATAGGGAGATTTCCCTTCACTTCCTGTCTCACTGACCACACAGGGAGCAAAGATATTCCCCAGACCGCAAGAAAAAAAAACCTTACAGGGGATCTAACCCGCCTCAAATATATCTAAACAAAAAATAAAGTTTTTGTTTGTGTTTTTCTTAGACCAGTGTGCCCCCCTATTTAACCGCTTCCCGACCGCCCTATAGCAGAACTACTGCTGCAGGGCTGCACAAATTCACGTATATATATATATATATATATATATATATATATATATATATGTGTGTGATTTTGTATTTCTGGGTAGGGGGGCGTGCGCTCACCCTACCCGTTCCGCCATTGGCAGCTACAGCTGTTGGTCACCAGGTCTCGGCCAGTGATGCCCCGCCGGCACCCAGCGATCGCCGGGTATCACTGACAGGGAAGTGGTCTGTAAACAATACAGATCTCTCCCCTGTCAGCTCCAGCACGCTGCTTTGTATGGTTCTGCATAGCAGATCCATACAAAGCAGCGTGCTTACATAGTAAAATGCACACAGTTAACCCTTTGATTGCCCCATATGTTAACCCCTTCCTGCCCAGTGTCATCAGTAAAGTGTCAGCGCTTTTTATTAGCACTGATCACTGTATTGGTGTCAGTGGCAGTTAGTTAGTTCCCACCCAGTGTCAGAATGCCCGCCACAGTCCCAAATTCCCACTATAAGTTGCTGATTGCCGCCATTACTAGTATAAAAAAAAAAAATAATTCCAGTATCTATACCGCCATTTGTAAACGCTATAACTTTCATGTAAACCAGTTAATTTAGATGTATTGGGCTTTTTTTTAAGAAAAGACATGGAGCAGAATATATTTTGCCTTGAATTTATGAGGAAATTAGATTTTTTACATTTTTTTACTGGACATGTTTAATAGCAAAAAGTTAAAAATATAGTTTTTTTTCTCAAAATTGTCGCTTTTTTTTATAGCGCAAAAAATAAAAAATGCACTGGCGATCAAATACCACCGAAAGAAAGCACTATTCTTGAGAAAAAAGAGACATAAATTTTATTTGGGTGCAGCGTTGCATGGCCGCGCAATTGTCAGTTAGAGTAATGCAGCGCCGGATTGCAAAAAGTGACCTGGTCAGGAAGGGTGGGGGGGGGGGGGAATCCTCTGGAGGGTGAGGGGTTAAAGAAATTGAACCATTCATCAGTTTACTGGATATGTTTTATCAAAAATATTTTTATTTTTTTTTTAAATTGGTCTTTTTTTGTTTATAGAGCAAAAAAATAAAAACCGCAGAGGTGATCAAATACCACTAAAAGAAAGCTTTATTCGTGAGGAAAAAAGGACGTACATATCATTTGGGTGCAGCGTTGCATGACCGCGCAGTTGTCAGTTAAAGATATGCAGCGCCGTAACACACAAAATAGCCTGGTCAGGAAGGGTGGTAAATCCTGTGAAGGGTGAGGGGTTAAAGAAATTGAACCATTCATCAGTTTACTGGATATGTTTTATCAAAAATATTGGTGTTTTTTCAAAATTGTCAGTCTTTTAATTTGTTTATAGCACAAAAAATAAAAAATGCAGAGGGGATCAAATACCACCGAAAGCTCTATTTGTGGGGGAAAAGGACATAAATTTTGTTTGGGTGCAGCGTTGCATGGCTGCGCAATTGTCAGTTAGAGTAATGCAGCGCCGGATCGCAAAAAGTGACCTGGTCAGGAAGGGGGGGGGGGGGTAAATCCTCTGGAGGGTGAGGGGTTAAAGAAATTGAACCATTCATCAGTTTACTGGATATGTTTTATCAAAAATATTTTTTTTTTCAAAATTGTCGGTCTTTTTTTGTTTATAGCGCAAAAAATAAAAACCGCAGAGGCAATCAAATGAAAGAAAACTCTATTCGTGGGGAAAAAGGACATAAATTTAGTTTGGGTGCAGCGTTGCATGACCGCACAATTGTCAGTTAAAGTTATGCAGCGCCATAACACAATAGCCTGGTCAGGAATGGGGGGGGGGGTAAAACCTCAGGAGGGCAAGGGTTAAAGAAATTGAACCATTCATCAGTTTACTGGATATGTTTTATCACTGTTTTTTTTTTTTTTCAAAATTGTCAGTCTTTTTTTGTTTATAGCACAAAAAAATAAAAAATGCAGAGGTGATTAAATACCACCGAAAGCTCTATTTGTGGGGGAAAAGGACATAAACTTTGTTTGGGTGCAGCGTTGCATGACCGCGCAGTAGTCAGTTAGAGTAACGCAGCGCCGTATCGCAAAAAGTGGCCTGGTCAGGAAGGGGGGGGGGTAAATCCTCTGGAGGGTGAGGGGTTAAAGAAATTGAACCATTCATCAGTTTACTGGATATGTCTTATCAAAAATATAGTTTTTTTTTTGTTTATAGAGCAAAAAATAAAAAATGCACAGGCGATCAAATACCACCGAAAGCCCTATTTGTGGGGAAAAAGAACATAAATTTAGTTTGGGTGCAGCGTTGCATGACCACGCAATTGTCAGTTAAAGTTATGCAGCGCCAAAACACACAAAATGGCCTGGTCAGGAATGGGGGGGAAAACCTCAGGAGGGCGAGGGGTTAAAGAAATTGAAACATTCATCAGTTAACTGGTCATGTTTTATCAAAAACATTGTTGGGGTTTTTTTTTTTTTCAAAATTGTCGGTCTTTTTTTGTTTATAGCGCAAAAAAAATAAAAACTCAGAGGACATCAAATACCAACAAAAGAAAGCTCTACTCGTGAAAAAAAAGGACGTAAATTTAATTTGGGTGCAGCGTTGCATGACTGCGCAATTGTTAGTTAAAGTTATGCAGCAACCATAACACACAAAAAATTAAAAACTCAGAGGAGATCAAATACCAACAAAAGAAAGCTCTACTCGTGAGAAAAAAGGACGTAAATTTCATTTGGGTGCAGTGTTGCATGACTGCGCAATTGTTAGTTAAAGTTATACAGCGACCATAACACACAAAAAAATTAAAACCGCAGAGGCGATCAAATACCAACAAAAGAAAGCTCTACTCGTGAGAAAAAAGGACATAAATTTTGTTTGGGTGCAGCGTTGCATGACTGCGCAATTGTTAGTCAAAGTTATGCAGCGACCATAACACACAAAAAATTTAAAACGCAGAGGCGATCAAATACCACTGAAAGCTCCATTTGTGGGGAAAAAGGCCATAAATTTAGTTTGGGTGCAGCGTTGCATGACCGCGCAATTGTCAGTTAAAGTTATGCAGCTACAAAACACACAAAATGGCCTGGTCAGGAATGGGGGGGTAAAACCTCAGGAGGGCAAGGGGTTAAAGAAATTGAAACATTCATCAGTTAACTGGACATGTATTATCAAAAATATTGTTGGGGTTTTTTTTTTTTTCAAAATGGTCGGTCTTTTTTTGTTTACAGCGCAAAAAAAATTAAGAACGCACAGGCGATCAAATACCAACAAAAGAAAGCTCTACTCGTGAGAAAACAGGACGTAAATTTCGTTTGGGTGCAGCGTTGCATGACTGCGCAATTGTTAGTTAAAGTTATGCAGTGACAAAAACACACAAAAAAATTAAAAACGCGGAGGCGATCAAATACCACTGAAAGCTCCATTTGTGGGGAAAAAGGACACAAATTTTGTTTGGGTGCAGCGTTGCATGACTGCGCAATTGTCAGTTAAAGTTATGCAGCGCCGAAACACACAAAATAGCCTGGTCAGGAATGGAGGGTAAAACCTCAGGAGGGCGAGGGGTTAAAGAAATTGAAACATTCATCGGTTAACTGGACATGTTTTATCAAATATATTGTTGGGTTTTTTTTTTTTTCAAAATTTAGTTTGGGTGCAGCGTTGCATGACTGCGTAATTGCTAGTTAAAGTTATGCAGCGACCATAATACACAAAAAATTAAAAACGCAGAGGCGATCAAATACCACTGAAAGCTCCATTTGTGGGGAAAAAGGACACAAATGTTGTTTTGGTGCAGCGTTGCATGACCGTGCAATTGTCACTTAGAGTAATGCAGCGCCATATTGCAAAAAATGGCCTGGTCAGGAAGGGGGGGAAATCCTTTGGAGGGCGAGGGGTTAAAGACAATATTTGTCAGTGACAGTTTTTTTTTTTAAATACTAAGAAACAAAAGTAGTGGTGTACAAGAAGTAACATGCGATCACATGGGCAAGCCGGAGCGGGGGGGTGGGGGGTGGAGAGCGCTATGAGGATCAGTGTCCTTAATTTACCTCCTTCCTTTATTGTCCCTTCAGATAGAAGGCGAGGAAAAACAGATGCTGGTACAATTGAAATGGTGACGGAGCGAACTGCTACAAGGTTTCCAGATGCTGTTGGAGATCCTTTGTGGAGTTGCAAATAAATTGCATTTCTTCTGTAATACGGCGGGTGAAGGATATTGGACCAGCGCCAAATGAAAAGACACTCGGAGTCCATTCAAGGATTCATTAAATACTCCTTGTCAGGGGTGGACTGACAACTCATGGGGCCCCTGGGCAATCAATAGGGGATCATGGGGCCCCTGTGTCCTTGCCCACACTCAAAGCACACCAGTCTATAAAAGGTACCAGGGGCATCTCATGGGGCCCCCTACTGACCCCGGGCCCTCGGGCAGTGCCCAAATGGTCAGTCCACCCCTGCTCCTTGTATACATAGCTGACATTCTCCTTGAAATTAAAATGATCCTGTGCACAGAGCGAGCACACTAAAGTGAACAAGCAGTAGGGAGCCATTCATTCATGGTGCGGAGACTTGGGCTTTTCTGCACTGGATCATCGCAGGTCGTCACGGCACATGGGAGGGGTTGTGAGCTGCGGTAACATGGAAACTGAACCTTTTACCGCAAAGGCACTGGAAGGCGCCGCATGTCACAACAGCACTGCTGAGCATAAAGTTTACCCATGAAAAGCCAACAGTATGCGTTGCTTTGTAAATGAGCCCTAAAACAAGTTTTTATTCACCTCTGTAGCTATAGGCATTGTGGAGAAATTCATTTTCAGAGTTTATAACCGAGGTACTAAAACCTTAGTTCCTACTTATTACTTTCTTGTTACACCAGGGCCTTGTCATCCCGCCAGCCTTTTACTGCATACACACAGCAGGTGTTTCCAAGCTGTCAGAAATGGAAACCTGACTTTAGAGTTTTCCTTGTGATCTTTGAAAATGAATTACTTCACAATACAAGCCGCTGGAGGGAACACTGATGGTTTGTTTTAAAACTTTTTCACTGCTTGTTAAAGTGTTACTAAACCCCCAGCAGTACAATCAGTCTGTAGATGCAGTAAAGCATGCTTGTTATACTCACTGTGGAAACAAAGGGGTTAATCCTCTGCATTGTGTAAAAAAGGCTGCTTGATCCTGTCTTCTCTGATCCTCCCCTTCTTCTACTGTCCCCACCATCTGGTGATAGAACAGAGCCTTGGGGACAAGATGCACATGCAGTTTGGTGTGTATTGCTCCAGTGCCCCCCTCTTATCTCCTGATAAGACATATGGTGTGGAGTCACTCTGCACATGCTCAGTTTGGTATTATTAGAGAGGTTTTTTTTCTTGGGAGAGTGCAAGTAATCAGCACAGGGCCAATCAGCACTGTACAGACAGAGGTCAGGGGTTCTGCATCCTCCTAGAGCAGAAAAATCTCCTCCTACAAGCTTAACCAGTGCTCGGCTGGACACTGATAGAAGTCACAAGACTGCCATATACTGCTGATGAGAAAAGGTATTTAGCAGTTTACATTTAGGAAAATAATTGCATTTCCATGTTGTGTGTACTATGGGAGACCAGATATAGTGAATGCAGGGTCTGGGGAGAGTGGATATAGTGAATGCAGGGTCCGGGGAGACCGGATATAGTGAATGCAGGGTCCGGGGAGACCGGATATAGTGAATGCAGGGTCCGGGGAGAGCGGATATAGTGAATGCAGGGTCTGGGGAGACCAGATATAGTGAATGCAGGGTCTGGGGAGACCGGATATAGTGAATGCAGGGTCCGGGGAGACCGGATATAGTGAATGCAGGGTCCGGGGAGAGCGGATATAGTGAATGCAGGGTCTGGGGAGACCAGATATAGTGAATGCAGGGTCCGGGGAGACCAGATATAGTGAATGCAGGATCCTAGGAGACCGGATATAGTGAATGGAGGGTTCAGGGAAACCAGATATAGTGAATGAAGGGTCCTGGGAGACCAGATATAGTGAATGCAGGGTCCGGGGAGACCAGATATAGTGAATGCAGGGTCCGGGGAGACCGGATATAGTGAATGCAGGGTCCGGGGAGACCAGATATAGTGAATGCAGGGTCCAGGGAGACCGGATATAGTGAATGCAGGGTTCGGGGAAACCAGATATAGTGAATGAAGGGTCCTGGGAGACCAGATATAGTGAATGCAGGGTCTGGGGAGACCAGATATAGTGAATGCAGGGTCCAGGGAGACCAGATACAGTGAATGCAGGGTCTGGGGAGACCGGATATAGTGAATGCAGGGTCCGGGGAGACCGGATATAGTGGATGCAGGGTCCGGGGAGACCGGATATAGTGAATGCAGGGTCCGGGGAGACCGGATATAGTGAATGCAGGGTCCGGGGAGACCAGATATAGTGAATGCAGGGTCCGGGGAGACCAGATATAGTGAATGCAGGGTCCGGGGAGACCGGATATAGTGAATGCAGGGTCCGGGGAGACCGGATATAGTGAATGCAGGGTCCTGCTCATGCGTGGTCTGCACTGCACTTCGTGAATGAACTTGCACCTACACTTGTGGGTGGGGCAAACTTTCGGTGAAATCGCCTAGGAAATCTGACTGGAAGTGGAAGCAGGTACCTGCTATAACTAGGTACTCACTCACTCCCCAAAAAAACAAACAAAAATAATGCAAATACAATGGGGGGGGGGGGGAGGAAAGCCTGGAAGTTCCCCTTTTGCGTGAAACTCACAAAAGTCCCTTTTCTCACTCCTGTGATGGACTATGGACCATGGGATGTATAGTGTGCATAGAGCAGTGCTCATTCCATGCAAATGGAGGTGTGGTCGAGGGGAGAAACAGTTTCATGAAAAATAGATTGCAGGGCTATTAGTATGTGTGTATGTCCAACCTTCCCAGACACCCTCCTAAACCTTGTGGACGGCCTTCCCAGAAGAGGTGAAGCTGTTATAGCTGCAAAGGGCGGGGCCAACTCAATATTGAACCCTACAGACTAAGACTGGGGGGCCATTAAAGGTCATGTGCGTGGAAAGGCCGGCCGACCAATACTTCTGGCAATATAGTGTATACATAGAAAGAGAGAGAGAGCCGTCAATCAATTCAATGCTTTACAAATATAAATTGCACAGTCACATCAGTCGCTAACCCTCAAGGAGCGTGCAGTATATCCAGCTTTGTATACTGCATAACTGCAAGGCTGCCTGTACCACTCCCCTCTCCTCCCCTGGGGGGGTGCAGTGCAGGGATGGTAGAAGGAGCTCTGCTGACCCCTGTCCTCTGCCCTGCCAGCGCTGACCCGTCGTCTGCCCTGCCAGCGCTGACCCTTATCCTCTGCTCTGCCAACAGTGACCCCTGTCCTCTGCCCTGTCAGCGCTGACCCCTGTCCTCTGCCCTGTCAGCGCTGACTCCTGTCCTCTGCCCTGCCAGCAGTGACCCCTGTCCTCTTCCCTACCAGTGCTGACCCCTGTCCTCTGCCCTGCCAGCACTGACCCCTGTCGTCTGCTCTGCCAGCGCTGACACCTGTCCTCTTCCCTACCAGTGCTGACCCCTGTCCTCTGCCCTGCCAGCACTGACCCCTGTCGTCTGCTCTGCCAGCACTGACACCCGTCCTCTGCCCTGCCAACAGTGACCCCTGTCCTCTGCTCTGCCAACAGTGACCCCTGTCCTCTGCCCTGCCAGCACTGACCCCTGTCCTCTGCCCTGCCAGCGCTGACTCCTGTCCTCCGCCCTGCCAGCAGTGACCCTTGTCCTCTTCCCTACCAGTGCTGACACCTGTCCTCTGCCCTGCCAGTGCTGACTCCTGTCCTCTGCCCTGCCAGAACTGACCCGTCGTCTGCTCTGCCAGCGCTGACACCTGTCCTCTGCCCTGCCAGCGCTGACTCCTGTCCTCTGCCCTGCCAACAGTGACCCCTGTCCTCTGCCCAGCCAGCAGTTACCCCTGTCCTCTGCCCTGCCAGTGCTGACCCCTGTCCTCTGCTCTGCCAGCGCTGACCCCTGTCGTCTGCCCTGCCAGTGCTGACCCGTCATCTGCCCTGCCAGCGCTGACCCCTGTCCTCTGCTCTGCCAACAGTGACCCCTGTCCTCTGCCCTGCCAGCGCTGACCCCTGTCCTCTGCCCTGCCAGCGCTGACCCCGTCCTCTGCTTTGCCAACAGTGACCCCTGTCCTCTGCTCTGCCAGCGCTGATACCTGACCTCTTCCCTGCCAGCACTGACTCCTGTCCTCTGCCCTGCCAACAGTGACCCCTGTCCTCTGCTCTGCCAGCGCTGACCCCGTCCTCTGCTTTGCCAACAGTGACCCCTGTCCTCTGCTCTGCCAGCGCTGATACCTGACCTCTTCCCTGCCAGCACTGACTCCTGTCCTCTGCCCTGCCAACAGTGACCCCTGTCCTCTGCCCAGCCAGCAGTTACCCCGTCCTCTGCCCTACCAGTGCTGGCCCCTGTCCTCTGCCCTGCCAGCGCTGACCCCTGTCCTCTGCCCTGCCAGCAGTGACCCCTGTCCTCTGCCCTGCCAGCAGTGACCCCTGTCCTCTGCCCTGCCAGCAGTGACCCCTGTCCTCTGCCCTGCCAGCAGTGACCCCTGTCCTCTGCCCTACCAGTGCTGACCCCTGTCCTCGCCCCGACCAACGCTGACCCCTGTCTTCTGCCCTGCCAGCAGTGACCCCTGTCCTCTGCCCTGCCAGCAGTGACCTCTGTCCTCTGCCCAGCCAGCAGTGACCTCTGTCCTCAGCTCTGTTGTCTCCTGTACATTGCCCTACACACTAATGGCCTCTGTACACTGCCCTACATAATGCTGACCGTATCCTTTGCCCTGCTGACCCCTTATACACTGCCCTGCTGATTTCCAACCCTCTGCCCCCCTGACATTTTTCACTGCACCCCCACATAGGACAGGCTAGGTCCGTCCCTGTTCCAGGGACTAATCATTACCAGACATTACAAGAAACAATCTTTGCTGGCCAGGGACAGATGGTTACTAAGTATCTGAAAACTAAGGACATTTCCAGGGACAAGAGCATTCCAGAGAAAAATTTTCAAATAGGCAGAACTGTCTCAGAACAATTTCTTAAGAACATTCACTGAAATTCATGGACTCATTAATAATTATGCACTCCTCAAACATCAGGACATTTCAGGGACACATCTTATCTCTGGAAGTCAAGGATATTAGTAACGTAATGCTGCAAATGTACGACTTTTCCAAGGACTAGAAAATTCAAAGAATATATTTTCACCTCTAAGGGCAGTCTCTGCAAGCCAGGGACAGATAGCTGCTACACAATACCTGTGAGGAACTGTCCCTGTGATTCATGGACTGATAATAATTATACAATGGGACACATTTCATCTCTGGGAGTCAGGAGCATAGAGCTGCAAAACTGAGGACATTCCAGGACCAAATCCAAGTCCCTAGAATATATGAACTGATGGTAACTATACAGTACTGCAAATTAAGTTCATTTCCAGGAACAAGAGAATTCCAAGGACACATCTGACCTGTGGGGATCTGTCTCTGCAGTTCAGGGACTGATAATAACTAGGCAAACTAGAAACATTCCCAAAGACTAGAAAATTCAAGAAATATATCTTGCGGTCTCTGCAAGCCAGGGACAAATGGTGATTATGCAATACCTATGAGGAACTGTCCCTGCAATTCATGGACCACTAATAACTATGCCATTGGTAAAACATCGGGACACTTCCAGCCTTACATCGTAACTCAAAGTCAGGGACATATGGTGGCAATGCTGTCCTGAAAATTGAGGATTTCTTGAGACAAGAACATCCCAGAAACACATTTTTAGCTATAAGGATGTCCCTGGAATATAAGGACTGATGGTAACTATACAGTATTGCAAATTAAATGAATTTCCAAGGACAATGTTTCACCTGTTAGGAACAGCCTCTGCAATTCAGGGACTGATAATATTTATGCAACCCCTCAGCACGTTTCATGGACACATCTTGTCTCTGAAAGTCAAAAATAAAGCAACCATATAATGCTGAGAGTTCAGGTCATGTCCAAGGACTAAAAAACCCATCTCATGTCTGCTGCCCATCCCAACCCCCTCAGTGCCCATATCATGTCTGCTGCCCATCCCAACCCCCTCAGTGCCCATCTCATGTCTGCTGCCCATCCCAACCCCCTCAGTGCCCATCTCATGTCTGCTGCCCATCCCAACCCCCTCAGTGCCCATCTCATGTCAGCTACAGATCCCAGTCCCTCAGTGCCTATCTCATGTCTGCTGCCCATCCCAGCCCTCTCAGTGCCCATCTCATGTCTGCTGCAGATCCCAGCCTCCTCAGTGCCTATCTCATGTTTGCTGCCCATCCCAACCCCCTCAGTGCCTATCTCATGTCTTCTGCCCATCCCAGCCCCCTCAGTGCCCAGCTCATGACAGCTGCCCATCCCAGCCCCCTCAGTGCCTATCTCATGTCTGCTGCCCATCCCAGCCCCCTCAGTGCCTATCTCATGTCTGCTGCCCATCCCAACCCCCTCAGTGCCCATCTCATGTCAGCTACAGATCCCAGTCCCTCAGTGCCTATCTCATGTCTGCTGCCCATCCCAGCCCTCTCAGTGCCCATCTCATGTCTGCTGCAGATCCCAGCCTCCTCAGTGCCTATCTCATGTCTGCTGCCCATCCCAGCCCTCTCAGTGCCCATCTCATGTCTGCTGCAGATCCCAGCTCCTCAGTGCCTATCTCATGTCTGCTGCCCATCCCAGCCCTCTCAGTGCCCATCTCATGTCTGCTGCAGATCCCAGCTCCTCAGTGCCTATCTCATGTTTGCTGCCCATCCCAACCCCCTCAGTGCCCACCTCATGACAGCTGCCCATCCCAGCCCCCTCACTGCCTATCTCATGTCTGCTGCCCATCCCAACCTCCTCAGTGCCCATCCCAACCCCCCCAGTGCCCAGCTAATGTTTGTTGCCCATCCCACCCCCATCAGTGCCTGGCTTGTCCCTGCTGTCCATCCTAGCCCCTCAGTACCCATCCCAGCCCCCTCAGTGCCCATCCCAGCCTCCTCAGTGCCTTTTGCCCATCCTGGCCCCCTCAGTGCCTGGCTTGTCCCTGCTGTCCATCCTAGCCCCTCAGTACCCATCCCAGCCCCCTCAGTGCCCATCCCAGCCTCCTCAGTGCCTTTTGCCCATCCTGGCCCCCTCAGTGCCTGGCTTGTCCCTGCTGTCCATCCTAGCCCCTCAGTGCCCATCCCAGCCCCCTCAGTGCCCATCCCAGCCTCCTCAGTGCCTTTTGCCCATCCTGGCCCCCTCAGTGCCCATCCTGGCCCCCTCGGTGCCTGGCTTGTTCCTGCTGTCCATCCTAGCCCCCTCAGTGCCCACCCCAGCCCCCTTAGTGCCTTTTGCCCATCCCAGCCCCCACACTGCCCGGCTCATGTGCTTTCTGTTATTTTCCTGTCATGAGACCCGGAAGTTTTCTTTCCTCTTTCCATCACATGGCTGGGGAGAGATTTAATAAAAACAGAAACATGGCGCCAGTCACGTTACGGCTGCTGCGTCACCACCCCGGCCCCGGGTAGATCTGGGCACCGACAGCGCCGGTAAGGGGGCCAGAGGACGGGGGCACTACGCCTGGCACAGCCCCATCCCCACCGCCAGGGGCGTACCTCCCCGCCCAGTGCATGGCACTGCATGGCAGAGGGCACAGCTGGCACGGGGGGAATCCTTCCCTATCCCGCCATGGCATGGCACTGCAGATCGGACCTGCGGAGGATGGCACCGGGGGATCCGCACCCTGCCCTGAACACAGGTTGGTGGCGAGAAATTAACCCCTGCATGGCTGGTGGGGGAGGAGGGTGGCACGGAGTGGTCGGGGAAGGGTTAACATCTGACATGTGGGTGACAATCTGGCATGTGTGCCCCATATTCCTGCCCACTGGTGTAAATATAGCAAAGTTGTTTACATGAGAGGTGCAGCAGGAGGGGCAGGGAGGCTGGGCTGAGGATCCACACACAGGAGGGCTGACACGCTCTACAGACCATGGGGATGGACATACACAGCCCTGGGGGGCCACTGGGGCCCCTTCCTCTGATCGGCACCTAGGTGGTAGGATGAGATCGACGATTGTCCTTGTTGTATTTGTTACATTGTTACAATCATAGAATCGAATGTTACAATAATGGAATTGAATGTTACAATCATAGAATCCAATGTTACAATCATAGAATAGAATGTTATAATCACAGAATAGAATGTTATAATCATAGAATCGAATGTTATAATAATAGAATCAAATGTTAAAATCATGGAATCCAATGTTACATTCATGGAATCCAATGTTACATTCATGGAATCCAATGTTACAATCATGGAATCCAATGTTACAATCATGGAATCCAATGTTACATTCATGGAATCCAATGTTACATTCATGGAATCCAATGTCACAGTCATGGAATCCAATGTTACAATCATGGAATCCAATGTCACATTCATGGAATCCAATGTCACATTCATGAAATCCAATGTCACATTCATGGAATCCAATGTCACAGTCATGGAATCCAATGTCACAGTCATGGAATCCAATGTCACAGTCATGGAATCTAATGTTACAATCATGGAATCTAATGTTACAATCATGGAATCCAATGTTACAATCATAGAATCCAATGTTACAATCATGGAATCCAATGTTACAATCATAGAATCGAATGTAACAATCATAGAATCGAATGTTACAATCATGGAATCCAATGTTACAATCATGGAATCCAGTGTTACGATCATGGAATCCAATGTTACGATCATGGAATCCAATGTTACGATCATGGAAACTAATGTCACGATCATGGAATCTAATGTCACGATCATGGAATCTAATGTCACGATCATGGAATCTAATGTCACGATCATGGAATCTAATGTCACGATCATGGAATCCAATGTTACAATCATGGAATCCAATGTCATAATAACTGAATCTAGTGTTACAATCATAGAATCTAATATTATAATATACTCAGACAAAAAAGTAAAAAAAAAGCAAAACAAAACAAAAAAAACACCCCCCTCCCAAAAAAACAAAACCGGGCAGACTCGAAGGACCACTCCGTCTTTTTCTGCCATCACTTTTCTATGTTTAATAATGGAATCTAATGTTATAATAATAGAATCCAAAAATACAATGTATCATTTCTTTTATTTGTTATGATTAGTAACATTTTCTTTGGAAATTGTCAACATTTGATGCTGAAATTTAAAGTGTTACTAAACCCACAACAATACAATCAGTCTGTAGATGCAGTAAAGCATGCTTGTATTACTCACTGTGGAACCTAAGGGTTTAATCCTCTGCATCTTGTAAAAAGGCTGTTTGATCCTGTCTTCTCTGATCCTCCCCCTCTTCCAGTGTCCTTCTCTTATCTCGTGATAAGACATAGCGTATGGAGTAACTCTGCACATGCTCGGTTTGGTGTCTATTGCAGGGGAGGTTTTTTTTTCTTGGGAGAGTGCATGTGATCAGCACAGGGCCAATCAGCAATGTCCAGGTCAGGGGATCTGCATCCTCCTAGAGCAGAATGAAAACTCCTCCTACAAGCTTTAACCAGTGCCCAGCTGGACACTGACAGAAGTCATAAGACTGCTGATGGGAAAAGGTATTTAGTAGTTTATATTTACTAAAATAATTGCATTTCCATGTTGTGTGTACTGTGAGAGACCAGATATAGTGAATGCAGGGTCCGGGGAGACCAGACAGAGTGAATGCAGGGTCCGGGGAGACCAGACAGAGTGAATGCCGAGTCCGGGGAGACCAGATATAGTGAATGTCAGGTCCAGGGAGACCAGATAGAGTGAATGCAGGGTCCGGGGAGACCAGATATTGTGAATGCAGGGTCCGGGGAGACCAGATATAGTGAATGCAGGGTCCGGGGAGAGCGGATATAGTGAATGCAGGGTCCGGGGAGAGCGGATATAGTGAATGCAGGGTCCGGGGAGAGCGGATATAGTGAATGCAGGGTCCGGGGAGAGCGGATATAGTGAATGCAGGGTCCGGGGAGAGCGGATATAGTGAATGCAGGGTCCGGGGAGAGCGGATGTAGTGAATGCAGGGTCCGGGGAGAGCGGATGTAGTGAATGCAGGGTCCGGGGAGAGCGGATGTAGTGAATGCAGGGTCCGGGGAGACCAGATAGAGTGAATGCGGGGTCCGGGGAGACCAGATAGAGTGAATGCGGGGTCCGGGGAGACCAGATAGAGTGAATGCGGGGTCCGGGGAGACCAGATAGAGTGAATGCGGGGTCCGGGGAGACCAGATAGAGTGAATGCGGGGTCCGGGGAGACCAGATAGAGTGAATGCGGGGTCCGGGGAGACCAGATAGAGTGAATGCGGGGTCCGGGGAGACCAGATAGAGTGAATGCGGGGTCCGGGGAGACCGGATAGAGTGAATGCGGGGTCCGGGGAGACCGGATAGAGTGAATGCGGGGTCCGGGGAGAGCGGATAGAGTGAATGCGGGGTCCGGGGAGAGCGGATAGAGTGGATGCGGGGTCCGGGGAGAGCGGATAGAGTGGATGCGGGGTCCGGGGAGAGCGGATAGAGTGGATGCGGGGTCCGGGGAGAGCGGATAGAGTGGATGCGGGGTCCGGGGAGAGCGGATAGAGTGGATGCGGGGTCCGGGGAGAGCGGATAGAGTGGATGCGGGGTCCGGGGAGAGCGGATAGAGTGGATGCGGGGTCCGGGGAGAGCGGATAGAGTGGATGCGGGGTCCGGGGAGAGCGGATAGAGTGGATGCGGGGTCCGGGGAGAGCGGATAGAGTGGATGCGGGGTCCGGGGAGAGCGGATAGAGTGGATGCGGGGTCCGGGGAGAGCGGATAGAGTGGATGCGGGGTCCGGGGAGAGCGGATAGAGTGGATGCGGGGTGCGGGGAGACCGGATAGAGTGGATGCGGGGTGCGGGGAGACCGGATAGAGTGGATGCGGGGTGCGGGGAGACCGGATAGAGTGGATGCGGGGTCCGGGGAGACCGGATAGAGTGGATGCAGGGTCCGGGGAGACCGGATAGAGTGGATGCAGGGTCCGGGGAGACCGGATAGAGTGGATGCAGGGTCCTGGGTTTAGTAACACATTAACACAGTAATAAACCTGAACTTCCGGCTCAGCTTGAACTGAGATGGAAGTGGGAGCGGGTATCTGTCAAAACTAGGTACCCGCTCCCCCCCAAAAAGGTGTCAAATGTGCTAGTGGAGGGGGGGGGGAGGGAGGAGTCAGATAAGCAGAGCCTTTAAGATAAGTTTTTCTTTCTGTTTAAATCACAGTTTAGTGTCACTTTCAATTCCAAAAATGTTTCATGGCAAACTTTCTAACGCGTTTCAGTCTGAAGACAGACCTGATTCCTAGCTATGATGGAGACTGCTAGTCGGCACGGTGAGTGTATGTGCTTTAAGCCCCATACATTGGTTGTAGTAACCCACTTCTGTTTGGATTTGCTAGTGTCACTTTAACCTCCGCAGTGCCGAACGTTCAGCAGCAGGAAGAGGACAGGACACCCCCGCCGTGAAGATTTTTACAGACTCCGGCAGCCTGCGCATGGTGGAACTTCATTCCAGGTATGGCATGTAACTAAAGCTGCTTATTTTTTATTTGAACTAAACTTCAGCTTTACATTTGCTCCTCTATGGCTGGGTTCACACAGTGTGTTCACTTCTCTTCCATTCCGGGGTCTCCGAACTCCTCCACCAGGGACACATCCCAGGCTTTGCCAGTATTCATGAGCCGGAAATATGTTTTATAAATTAACAAATCAGATTTAAATGAATGATGTGATTTAGAACAGAAAAGAATTCCCCCCCACCAGGGTCCCCCCAAACATCAGAATCCCCCCTTACCCCAGAGTCTCCATCAGAGCCCCACCCCGTACATTAAAGTTCCCTTCAGAGCCCCCCTTACATCAGAGTCCCCCATCAAATGTAAATTAATTAATAGGTTTTACTTTTTTTATCATCAGAATGATGTGATTTAGAACAGAATCAACATCAGAGTGCCCCCCTTACATCGATGTCCCCTTACATGTCCCAGTTAAATTGGAGTCCCCATCAGAGTTCCCCCTTATGTCGGAATCCCCATCATAGATCCTCTTTACGTCAGGGTTCCAACCAGAGTCCTCCCTTACATTGAAGTCCCCCCTTACATTAAAGTCCTCTTCAGAGTGCCCCTTACATCAGAGTCCCCCCTTACATTGGCGTTCCCATCATAGTCCCTCCTTACATCAGAGTGCCCCCTTACAGGGATGCCTCTATACTTTAGAACCCCCTTTACATTGGAGTTCCCATCAGAGTCTCCCCTTACATCAGAGTGCCCCCTAACAGGGATGCCTCTTTACATCAGAGTCCCCCCTTACATTGGCGTTCCCATCATAGTCCCTCCTTACATCAGAGTGCCCCCTTACAGGGATGCCTCTATACTTTAGAACCCCCTTTACATTGGAGTTCCCATCAGAGTCTCCCCTTACATCAGAGTGCCCCCTTACAGGGATGCCTCTTTACATCAGAGTCCCCCCCTTACATCAGAGTCATCATTGGACTTCCTCCTTACATTAGGGTTCTCCCTTACATCAGAGTCCCCATCAGGGTCCCCCATTTCATCGGAGTCCCCATCTGAGTTCCTCCTTACATCAGGGTTCCCATCACAGTCCCCCCTTACATTGAAGTTCCCCCTTACATCAAAGTCCTCTTCAGAGTGCCCCCTTGCAGGGATGCCTCTGTACAGAGCCCCCCTTAAATTGGAGTTCCTATCAGAGTCCCCTCTTACATCAGAATCCCCATCAGTGTTCCTCTATACATCAGGGTTCCCATCAGAGTCCCCCTTACATTGAAGTCCCCCTTACATCAAAGTCCTCTTCAGAGCACCCCCTTACATCAGAGTCCCCCCTTAAATTGGAATTCCCATCAGAGTCTCCCCTTACATCAGAGTCCTCATAAGAGTCTCCCATTACATCAGAGTCCCTATCACATTCCCCCTTACATCAAAATCCTCTTCAGAGTATCCCCTTATATCAGAGTCCCCCCTTACAGTGGTGCCTCCTTACATCAGAGTCCTGCTTACGTTGCAGTTCCCAATAGAGCCCCCCTTACCTCAGAGTCCCCTCAGAGTTCCTCATTACAACAGGGTTCCCATCAGAGTCTCCCTTTACATTGGAGTTTCCATCAGAGCCCCCCCTTACATCAGAGTCCCATTGAGAGTCCCCCCTTACATTATTGTCCACACTTTCATAAGTGTCCCCATCAGAGTCCCCCTTACATCAAAGACCTCTTCAGAGTGCCCCCTTACATCAGAGTCCCTCCTTACATCGAAGTCCCCAATCGAGTCCCCCCTTACATCAGGGTCCCCACTTGAGTTCCTCTTTACATCAGGGTTCCCATCAGTCTCTCCTTACATTGGAATCCCCATCCACCTCCTATATCAGAGGGCCACATAAAATCTTGCAGCAGGCTGGATTTGGCCCATGGGCCGCAGTCTGGAGGCCCCCCATCTATACAAATGGTGAACATTCTTTTTATCTATGCTTAGAATCAACATGTGTCGCCCTCCACAATCCAATGTTATTATAGCTCATATGTCTTTACTAGTGAAATTAGAAGAATACATTTATATATATATATTATTATTATTTTTTTTTTTTTTCAGTAAACTTTTTTCCTCCCCCAGACTCTGCTTGGAGGCCGGCCAGGTTTCTCATCCATTGCCCTATAATTTAATTCCACAATGTCTCATGAGACCCGAGCCACTCCTAAAATAAACTGGGAGCGCAGGAGCCGAGCACAAGCTGCAGAATAAATATTTATAGGGATTAGCTGCCAGGTAGGTCGTTTTGAATGCAATGCACAATGTAAATAACTGTGAGCGGGTGATGAGAGCCGGCTGCTGATAGGTGCACGCTGAGATTGTGTTAAAGCCACTCTGTCACTAGATACCCCCTTCCTGCCCGCAGCCTGTATAGTCACATTCCCCAGCACTGGGCATGTGAAGAAGATATCTTCATATACATTCTCCCCTTGCAGACCCAGCAGCTGACACTTTAAGCGGCTGCTGGCTGTCAATCCCGACTGTCCCCATTAACAATTGGGGACCAATCAAACAGGTTCTTGATCAGGTGATCACTGTCAGCACATAATGATCACATGCATTCTGGAAGCTCCATTGACAAAAATGAAAACCTGCAGGTGAACGCTGCCACCTTCTGGCTGTAGTGTTCATCTGCAGGGCCCTTGTATTGAGAGCTGGAGTGTAATTTATTTATTATAGGTTTACAAGTTTATTCTGCTTATAGTTTGCTATATTATTTATTAGTTATTATTTATTTCAGGTTCTTATATAGCGCCGTCAATTTAAGCAGTGCTTTACATATGTATTGTACATTCACATCAGTCCCTAACCCTCAAGGGGTGTACAATCTAAGGTCCCTAACTTACATTCATACATACACATACTAGGGCCAATTTAGACAGGAGCCAATTAACCTACCAGCATGTCTTTGGAATATGGGAGGAAACTGGAGTACCCGGAGAAAACTCACACAGGCACAGGGAGAACATGCAAACCCCAAGCAGGTTGTGCTGTGGTTGGGATTTGAACCAACAACCCGAGTACTGCCAGGGGGAAGTGCTAACCATTTAGCCGCTGTGCTGCCCATTAATCTGCTTATGATTGTATTTTGCTGTTCCTGGTTCCAACCAACCCCTATTCTCATTCCTCCACCAACATATTCATTAAATCAGGGGTATTGAATTAAAATTCAAGGAGGAGATCCGGTTACTAAAATCTTCTTCTGGTTGAGGTCCGAAAATAAATGTCCCTATTAGTGTTCCCCCCTATATCAGGTTCCCCCTCCAGAGTAATTTATTACATTGGGTGCCACCATCACACTTCCCTCATAAATCAGGCGCCCCCATCAGAGTGCCCCCTTTTATAAGGAGCCCCCTTAACATAAAGCGCCCCTTAACATAAAATGTGCTCATCACCGTGCCCCTTATTTTATGTTAATAAAATAATGTTTCAATGCATCACTCTTCTATCCTCTGTGAGCTACAAAGCAACTCCCCTGTATATAATATATAATGTGGTGGCCTCATATTAAAATATATATATATTTTTTTTCATTATTATTCATATATATATATATATATATATATATATATATAAATGGGAAAAAAATCATATATACATATATATATATATAATATATATATTTATATTGTTTTTTATATTTATATATATATATATATATATATATATATATATATATATATATATATATATATAATTTTTTTTTTTTTCATTAATAAATTATATATACAAATAATTAAAAAATATATATTTTTATTTATATATATAAACATTGTATATATATAAATAAGTAATAATTTAAAAAAACTATATATATAATTTTTTTTTTTTTTTTTTTAATGAATTCTCAACTACATTCGTAATTGATGTTTTTTTTGGTTTCTTTTTTATTCTGCCTGGAACAAGCTTGATGATGTGGATTCTTCCACTACATATACTGTAGCTGACATAGGAGAACTGTTCTTTCTCTGCAATCCCGAGGTTTCTTTTTAATAAACCATCCCTGATTGATTTCAATGGACTGCTATTGAGCTATTTCTGGCTTCTCGAATAATTCTGTCTCCTTGGTTGTGTTACATTGTGATCTAGTAAAGACATTCAGCTTAAAGAATAACTGAAGGAAAAATGTTTTTTTTTTGTATAGAGGAGAGGGATTAGAACTCCTGTCCAGTATTTATTGCTGTCTATGTCCCCGTTAGGCTGGGTTCACACCTACGCAGTTTGCGTTTGATCCGTTTCTGCGTTGCACATGCTTTTTTTTCCAACTTGATGCTGGGCAGATTACGCAACTTTGTGTGTTCAAACAAGTCCCTGACCCTTTCCAAAAAAACACACTGGGTGAAAACACACAGGTGTGAACGTGTCGCATAGGAAATCATGTTAAATGGCCTGCTGTGCGTTTCTGCAAAACGCAACGGAAAATGCTTAGGTGTGAACCTAGACTTACGCTTAGCGTTTTCCGCAGCGTTTTGCTTTTTTGCAGGAACACAGTACAGTCCATTTAACATGATTTCCTATGGGAAACATTCACATCTTTTTGTTTTCACCTGTTTTTTTTTTTTTGGAAAGGGTCAGGGACTTGTTTGAATGCAAAAAGTTGCGTTTTTTGTTCTATGGACTTTAACCACTTGCCGTCCGCCTGCTGTTTATAAACGGCAGGGCGGCGGCACTCCAGGGGCGGGTTGCCGTTCATAAACGGCACCCGCCTTTTCTAGCTTTGCGCACTCCCTGGGAGCACGCAGCACCGCGATCCGGTGCCCACACCGATCGTCAGGCGGGGACTTCTGTGCAAGGTCCCGATCATGTGATCACTGATTGGCCAATCAGTGATCACATGCAAAGTAGTAAGCAAGATGTCACTTGTGACATCATTGCTTACTACATGTGAAATCTGTGAATGATCACAGAGGTCACATGGTACAGGGCTATTCACAACAGCCTTGTACCATGTGACAAGCTGTGACCAATCACAGATCACACAGTATTTCTCAATGGCTGCAAGAATGCAGACAGAGAGAAAGAGAAATGATTGCTTTTACATTCTATATGGGTGTAAAAGCAATCACTGTAAAAAAAAAAAAAAAAAAAATCTTTATCACCCCCCTCAAGTAGTACAGTGTCACTATGGTGACACTGTACTGCTAGGGTGACAGTATGTGAAAAAAAAAAAATTAAAAAAACCATAAATAATAATATAAAAAAATAAAATAAAAATTAAACTAATTTGGCTTATTTTTTTTTTACTAAAAATATAACGGAATACATTTTGGTCAAGATTTATGATGAAAGATTATTTATTTGCAAAATTTTATAAGAAAAACACTTTTTTTCAAAATTTTTGGATTTTTTCATTTACATAGCAAAAAAAATAAAAATCCCAGTGGTGAATAAATACCACCAAAATAAAGCTTTATCGGTCTCAAAAAAAATGGTAAAATATTCATATGGGTACAGTGTTGCATGACAACGCAATTGTCATTCAAAGTGTGATAGCGCTGAAAGCTGAAAATCGCCCTGGTCAGGAAGGGGGTAAAAGTGTCCAGACAGGAAGTGGTTAATGGAAATGCCATAGAAAAGCATGTAGTGCGATTTCGGTGCGTTTTGTGTTTTAAACCTGCCTAGCAAGAAAAAAAACTCGTAAAAAACGGAACGCAAAATGCAATGCATAAACGGCTCAAACGCAACCTGCATAGGTGTGAACCGAGCCTTACGGAGATTCACCATCTCTATTTGTCCTGTTTACAATTATCATTGAAAGTGGAAGTAAAATAAAATCACAAGGTTGCCCCCAGAACAGGAATAGAGGTGAAATCTTCCAATGGGGACACTAGTTCTGGGGACAACCAGAGATTCCTTCACTTTGGAGGTGTTTCCTCTCACTTCCTGTTTTGTCTATGGGACAGGAAGTGAAGTGAAATCTTCACAATGGGGACTCGGCAAAAAACACCCTCTATCCAAAATTTTCAATGGGAACAGTAGAAATGTTGCTGGAAGATGTATACTTATTATGTTCCTAATTCTCCCCCCCTCCCCCCCATACAGGTGGAAGACCGGTAAGGCCCCCCCCCCCCCTACCACCCCCCGTGACTGACAGGCTACCCTGGCTCAGTTATCACAGTGCTGATGCTGTCAACTATAAAGGTACAGTACTGTGATAACTGAAGGATGGCAGCCATCTTACCTTCGCTCTCCCGCCGCACGCTGGAAGACAATGGCACGCCTTAAAGAGGAATTCCAGGATTTCTAAACTGCCAGATATTATTTTAGAATGAGGAAGTGTTGAAATCGCAAAACAAAACCAACTAACCCTTTGACTCCCTTTTCCTGCCACTGAAGAGCGTCCAATAAAACACAGCTTGGTGTCCTGACACCTTCATAAACTATGTGATTGTATTTATCCTCTTCATTGTATGAAGATGCTTGGGACAGATAAATAAAAGACGAGCGGACTGGATGGAGCCGTCACTTTTCTCTCTTTCCATTTTATTCTAGGTTTCTAAGATAGTACAGCTTTTATATAGATGAGGCACAGTGCTACTTCTCCTGTCCTGGATGCCGGGTGTCATTCTCAGTATCTGTTCTCATTCTGTATGTATGGACTCTGCACAGTCCCACTTCTCCTGTCCTGAATGCTGGGTGTCATTCTCAGTATCCATTCTCATTCTGTATGTATGGACTCTGCACAGTCCCACTTCTCCTGTCCTGGATGCCGGGTGGAATTCTCGGTATCTGTTCTCATTCTGTATGTATGGACTCTGCACAGTCCCACTTCTCCTGTCCTGAATGCTGGGTGTCATTCTCGGTATCTGTTCTCATTCTGTATGTATGGACTTTGCACAGTGATACTTCTCCTGTCCTGGATGCCGGGTGTCATTCTCAGTATCTGTTCTCATTCTGTATGTATGGACTCTGCACAGTCCCACTCCTCCTGTCCTGGATGCCGGGTGTCATTCTCAGTATCTGTTATTAAAAATGTTTTATTGAATTTGCTCTTAAAAGTGCCAAAAAAACCCTGTTGATCCTGCCAGAAACACAGTGCTGCCCTGTGCCCTCTGCTGTGTTATCTCATAGGGTCCTTTCACATGGGGCGTATGGACTTGATCTCCTGCGTCTGGCCAGGGCTGACACTCCAGCAAAGACAAGGGGGGGGGGGGGAGATTTACAAAAACTGATGCACTCAGAATCCGGTGCAGCTGTGCATAGTAACCAATCAGCTTCTAACTTCAGCTTTTTCAATTAAGATTTCACAATATAACCTGGAAGCTGATTGGTCATTATGCACAGCCGCACCAGATTCTGAGTGCATCAGTTTTTGTAAATCCCCCTCAGTGTGCTGTCAGCTCACAACAGGAATTTAGAGGCTGGTTGCATGTCTGGCAGGATCGACGGGTATTTCTTGGTACTTTCAGTGATCTTTAAAGGGATAAGATTTGGGGAAATGTACCCGTATGACAGAGATGTACCCCGTATGACAGAGATGTACCCCGCATGACAGAGATGTACCCGTATGACAGAGATGTACCCCGTATGACAGAGATGTACCCCGTATGGCAGAGATGTACCCCGTATGGCAGAGATGTACCCCGCATGACAGAGATGTACCCGTATGACAGAGATGTACCCCGTATGACAGAGATGTACCCGTATGGCAGAGATGTAACCCGTATGGCAGAGATGTAACCCGTATGGCAGAGATGTACCCCGCATGACAGAGATGTACCCCGCATGACAGAGAAATACCCCGCATGACAGAGATGTACCCCGTATGACAGAGATGTACCCCGTATGGCAGAGATGTACCCCGTATGGCAGAGATGTACCCCGCATGGCAGAGATGTACCCCGCATGGCAGAGATGTACCCCGCATGGCAGAGATGTACCCTGTATGACTTCCTTTTTATTGCCCTGATTTACAAGCTGAAATAAATCCGTTCATCATGTGTATTTTTGAATCTCGGTGTACTTTGTGTGTTTCTTCCAGATCTGCGCAGAAATCCAGTGTGAGACTTTCCCTCTATGCAATGAAGACCGCTCACTGCTGCTCTCTCTCCTTGTGCAGGGTGACTGGTCTTGTCTCCGCCCCCTTCTGCAGTTTTGTGCAGGCAGCCTGTAGTGGGTGGGGTCTGTTGTGGGCCATCCCACAGCTCTGTTCTCTGTACAGCGCAGCAATGATGTCACTACTACTTTAATAAGGTAATATCTGGTTTTGTAAAGGCATTTTAGCGCACGCAAAGTGGATTTATATTTATATCTTTTGTAGCTATCAAGGAATACATTTGAATGAAAGTTTTTGTGTCTGGAGTTCAGCTTTAAAGGGAAACATTTTAATTTTTTTCAACGTTTGTCTTTTTTTACTTTTTTATATAAAAATCCTTTTTTTTTTAAATATATCTTGAAGAGGCCAGCACAGTGGCTAGGTGCCTAGCACTTGCACCTGGCAGCACAGTTTGAATCCCAACCAGGGCACCACCTGCCTGGAGTTTGCATGTTCTCCCGGTGCCTGCGTGGGTTTCTTCCAGGTACTCCGGTTTCCTCCCACACTCCAAAGACATGCTGGTAGGTAAATTGTCCCTAGTATGTGTATGTATGAATGTGAGTTAGGGACCTTAGATTGTACACCCCTTGAGGGTTAGGGACTGATGTGAATGTACAATATATATGTAAAGTGCTGCGTAAATTTCTGGTGTTATATTAGGCTGCGTTCACACTAGCGTTGTGTGCAGGCGGCAGAGAGGCATTTGGGAAGCGTTTTTACCGCTTCCCAAATGTCTCTGGCAATTCTGCACAGTGCAGCACATGGTGCTGTTCTAACGGGAGAGGTAGCGTTGCGGAAAAACGGACGCCTCTGGACGAGTCAGGAGGCGTTGAAGCCTCCTATTCTTGTCTATGGTGCCGCTCCGCAAACGCCCGACCGGTATTTGCGGCACAGTTGCGGGGCGTTTGCGGAGCGGTAACACCATTCAAACTTCATTCTAGGCGTTTGTGGGGCGTTTTTAACGCTCGGCAAACGCCTAGCAACTGCCGCTAAACCGCACATGCAGCGTTTGCCGAACGTTAAAAAACGCTCCTACAAACGCCGGACCAACGCTTGCCAAACGCTATAGGGGCGTTTGGCAAGCGTTGGTAAAACAGTCAAGTGTGAACGAGCCCTCAGGCTCAGTTCACACCTATACAGGTTGCATTTGAGGCGTTCTGCTTGGTGTTTTTGCGTTTTTCACTTGCGTTTTTTATGCGTTTTTTTTTTTTTTTCAGATTTTAAACGCAAAATGTGACAAAAATGCAGCACATGCTTTTCTGCAGAGTTCCCATTGAAGTCTATAGAAACAAAAACGCAACTTTTGGAGTTCAATAAAGTCCCTTTCCAAAAAACGCACCGGGTGAAAACGCAGAGATGTGAACCTGTCCCATAGGAATTATGTTAAATGGACTGTAAAAAGCAAATGCTGCGGAAAATGCTAAGGGTAATTCTACGTTCACACCTAAGCGTTTTTTTGCAGAAACGCTGTACAGTCCATTGAACAAAACTTTTCTTTTTTCATTTTGGAAGGTTTATAACTCCTGTCAGAATTTTTATTTTTCACCATCTGTGCCCCTTTGGGAGATTTCCCTTCACTTCCTGTCCCCTTGGCCAAACAGCAACTGCAAATGAGGGGAATTCCTTTGGGATCCACCAGATCACCAGAACTACTGTAGTGTTCCCATTGGAAGATACTGTGACTATCTCCTGGACATGCGCTCTTTTATTGTAGCCGCTCCAATAATGTTGCTGGCACATGCGCGCTGCGCTCTCAGTCACCCATTGAGAGAGCCGTGTCAGAGCCTAATCATCGCGCGCATGCACGGGAGTGACACCATCGCTGCTCGGCCAGCCAAACGCCTGCTGCCCGCGCACCCGGAGGGAAGATGGAAGCCTTGGTGAGCCGTGACAGCGCTCCGCTGGGGGGGTTCATTTTCAGGTAAGTCTTTCATAATGTGTCAGTATAGGACATTATGCAATTCATTTGCAGGGAGAATTTTTTTGTAGATTTAATACCTCTTTAACCTCCTCGGCGGTATGATTCTTTCCGATTTTTTTGGTGCTGAAAGCGGTACATTTTTTTCCATGGAAATATGTCGTTTTTTTATTGTAGGCTGTAATTTTTAGGAATAACTCACTGAAATCTGTCTGAACAAGAGTCTAGTAAACATCCCGGGGATGATAAAATTTGAAACCCGAAATCATAAAATATAATTTAATAAATAATCATAAAAAATAATAATATAATAATAAATTTAATTCAATAATATAATCAAACCAAAAACACTGAAATTTGAAATACAGAGGCAAATTCGCACATCGCTGAGCAAAGTCGCAAAATCGTTTTCAGCGTCTGATGAGGAATTTCCCCCACGAATCATTATCACTCAATTCTGCAAGTGGTTCTGATTTACTATCGCTGTTCTCTAGCCGGTCTAAAACCGCTTTTGACCTAAAGGGACGCTTTTTGGACGCCATGGACGTTTCTCAGTTTCCAGGCAGAAAGAACAGTAAAAATGCAGGCAGGGCGCCGGACAAAGCACTCGGGACAAAATGTATGTGAAATGCATTGAAACAGCAATGACAGCAAAAATAAATTTTTTTTAAAAAAATTCAAATTTCCCGCCGGTTCCAGCGCCCAGACGTCACAGGGACCGGAACACAGAAGCCGGATGCCGGCATTGGCCGGAGGAGATGGCCGGGGACGCTGCAGGGGACACATCGCGGGAGCGAAGGACAAGGTAAGTGCTGCAGGGACCCCCAGAGCAGCGCTGCATGGTAAGCCCGAGTGTAGCTCGGGGTTACTGCTCTTGGTATAGAAATTTTACCCCGCTAAGGAGGTTAAGTGTAGGTTCACATCTGCGCTGGTGTGCTTCTACACAGGCACAGCACCCTATTCATTTGAATAGGCTGCTGTGCCTGTGTTTCCTGCAACAAAAAAGGTGCTTGCAAAAGGCAGCTGTAGGGAAAGCGCAAAGTGCCTTTGCACCATGCGATTTCCCTGCAGTTCCTGCACCCGCAAAGGTGCTATGAGTTGAGATGCATGGGGGTGTCATTAAGAATGTAAGGATGCCCCACGTGTCTCTACAGAGCAGAGTGATTTGGCTGCGGGTGCGGGAGTCGCAGCTGTTCACCCGTTGAAGTATGAACCTAACCTAAAGGGGCGCTGGGGTGCGATTTCCCTGCGGTTCCTACACCCACAAATGCACTATGAGTTGAGATGCATAGGGTTGTCATTAGAATGAATGGCCACCCCATGTGTCTACAGAGCAGAGTGATTTGGCTGCGGGAGTCGCAGCTGTTCACCCGCTCAAGTGTGAACCTAGCCTAATGGGACACTGGAGTGCGATTTCCCTGCAGTTCCTACACCCACAAATGCACTACGGGTTGAGATGCGTGGGGGTGTCACTAAGAATGAAAGGCTGCCCCACACATCTCTACAGAGCAGAGTGATTTGGCTGCGGGTGCGGGAGTCGCAGCTGTTCACCCGCTCAAGTGTGAACCTAGTGGGACACTGGAGTGCGATTTCCCAGCGGTTCCTACACCCACAAATGCACTACGGGTTGAGATGTGTGGGGTTGTCATTAAGAATGAATGGCCGCCTTGTGATTCTCTACAGAGCAGAGTGATTTGGCTGCGGGTGCGAACCTAGCCTAAAGGTGCGCTGGGGTGGGCAGGAAGGGGTTAAAGCACTTTAAAGTGGCTGTAAACCCTTCCATATCCCCAATGAAATGACTGGCCTCAGGTGATACACAGGGATGAAACAAATCCTCCTACATAAGTTGTACCTGTTTATCAGAAGTCTTCTCTATAGCTGTTCAAAGTGCAGAATTTATACAGCTTGTCTGAGAGATCAGAAAAAGGGGGTGGGGAGCTTGAAGTTACACACTGCAGAGCTCAGTGAGGAGAGCTCTGAGAGATGATTTGAGAGAAGGGACACACCCCCCCCCCCAACACACAGGTCACAGGAACAGAGATGAGGCTGTCAATCACAGGCTGTGCCCTCCCCTTTCACCATTTTTCTCTTGGTGTCAGGAAAACTTGTCAGAAAGGATTCATGCTGATAGCTGAGGAAGGAGGCAGAAAACAATAAATTACACGTAGTGCTCTGGATTGAGACAAGTACACACCAGAGGGATATGCTTTGTTCATTTTTCATGTCTGAGGTTTGCAACCACGTTAGGCTCCATTCACACTTATGCGACTTGTCATGCGACTTTGGGGTCCAAAGTCGCATGACAAGTCGCCCCCCCCCATGTTTCCCAATGGGTACCATTCATATCTGTGTGACTTCTAAATAGTTCCTGCTCTACTTTGGTCTGACTTTCACGCGACTTGAGGGCCATAGACTTTATGTCAACCCTCCGAAGTCGCACCTGAATGTTGTACATGCGACTTGTGTGCGACTTTGTACAGCAGAAACAATTATCCTTGGTCAAAGCCCTCCTACTCTCTAGCTCCCTTGTCTCCTCCTCCCATGCTCGTCTCCAGGACTTCTCCAGAGCTTCCCCCATCTTCTGGAACTCTCTACGCCAATTTATCAGACTATCGCCTACTCTGCTCACTTTTAGGCGATCTCTGAAAACCTCTCTCTTCAGGGGAGCCTATCCTGCCCTCAGCTAATAATGGAATCTTCTACTCTTCCAACCAGTCCATCCCCCACAGTTACTACCTTTTGTACCACTAGCCCCTCCCTCCTAGATTGTAAGCTCCCAGGATCAGGGCCCTCCTATCACTCTTGTATTGAACTGTATTGTTGCTGTATTGTCTCCCGTTATATTGTAAAGCGCTGAGCAAACTGTTGGCGCCATATAAATCCTGTATAATAATAAAGCCAAGGTCGCACCAAAGTTGCATCAAGTCGCACTGTAATGGCACGATTTTGAAGTTGCGCAAGTGTGAATGGGGCTTCAACGATGATTCCGAAAAGGCTGGACATCGCCCAAGTTCTGCATCTGGGATCTGGGGTGCGATAAATTCACACATGGCCAGCTTTACAGATTATCGGCCAATTTTTAGGATGCCCATAAAATACATCTTTTGTTGCGCGAAGCCAAATCTATTGTTTTATTTAAGCAAACACATTTTTTTAATTTTGTTTATTTTTGTGATGTTTATTTTTTTTTTATTATGCGTGTGAGAAAATAGACACATTCCAACACTTCTGAGTAGATTCCTTCGAACTCTTTTATCCCGGCGAGGTACATTCTACAGGCGGGCACGTCTTGACATTTATAGACTGCGCAGATTGGTATCGCTGCACGCCAAAACTAATTAAAAGAAAAAAAAACCTGCAATCCATTCCAAAAGCAATATACTCCATAACAGAGCTTCAGTATGGTGAAATGATTAAAAACAAACAAAAAACATCACCACATGGTGAGATAGTAAATTGGTCGTAAACACCGGTGACTGCAAATCAAATCTCACTGCAGATCTGTATCTGTGAACCTGCAGCTGGCAGCCGATTTGTGGAATGCTATAATTGGGCTGATTTACTAAAGGAGTTCATCATCTTTAGATTGTAAGCTCCCAGGATCAGGGCCCTCCTATCCCTCTTGTATTGAACTGTATTGTTGCTGTATTGTCTCCCGTTATATTGTAAAGCGCTGAGCAAACTGTTGGTGCGATATATAAATCCTGTATAATAATAATAATAATCTTCAAAGAACTATCATATACATTTTTTTTTTACTGTTCTGTACCCTTTGGTACAATGTACACTCACCGGCCACTTTGTTAGGTACGCCTGTTCAATTGCTTGGTAACCAGCCAATCACATGGCAGCAGGGGCGGACTGACCATTTGGAAACTCTGGCACTGCCCGAGGGCCCGGGGTCAGTAGGGGGCCCCATGAGATGCCCCTGGTACCTTTTTCATAGGCTTTTTTGAGTTTGGGCAAGGACACAGGGGCCCCATGGTCCCCTATTGCCCGGGGGCCCCATGAGTTGTTAGTCCGCCCCTGCATGACAGCAATGCAATTAGGCATCTAGACGTGGTGAAGACCACTTGAAGATCACGTCTTGATCCGTTTAGCTCCGATTTAAATAAAAAAATGCAACTGAACTGATGAAAAAAATGGAATGCGCGTATGAAAGGACCCTTGGGGATCTAGACGTGGTGAAGACGACTTGCTGAAGTTCAAACCGAGCATCAGAATGGAGAAGAAAGGGGATTTAAGTGACTTTGAACGTGGCACACTTGTTGGTGCCAGACGGGCAGGTCTGAGTATTTCAAAAACTGCTGATCTACTGGGATTTTCATCAGAGGATTTCTTCACACTTCCTGTTTGGGACATAGATGGAAAAAAAAAAAACCTGACGGATTCTAATCCCTATCTATTTGAAAACAAAAAGCCTTTTTTCTTCCAATAAAAAAAAATGACCGGATCAAAAATGTATGTAAACGGATCAAAAATGTATGTAAACGGATCAAAAACTGATGTAAACAGATAAAAAAAAGGATGCAAAACAGATGTATAATGGGTGTAAACGGATAAGAAAATGAAGATCGGGTCCTTTAACAGGCGTGTTCCATTATTTTCATCAGTTCAGTGGAATTTTGTTTTTTTTCAAAATCGGAGCTAAACAGATCAAGACTTCACTTTTTACCTCCATTCACATCCATTTTTCATCCATTTACATCCATACTTTTATCCGTTTTTGATCCGTTTACATCCATTTTTCATCCATTTACATCCATACTGTTATCCGTTTTTGATCCGTTTACATCCATTTTTCATCCATTTACATCCATACTCTTATCCGTTTTTGATCCGTTTACATCCATTTTTCATCCATTTACATCCATACTTTTATCCGTTTTTGATCCGTTTACATCCATTTTTCATCCATTTACATCCATACTGTTATCCGTTTTTGATCCGTTTACATCCATTTTTCATCCATTTACATCCATACTGTTATCCGTTTTTGATCCGTTTACATCCATTTTTCATCCATTTACATCCATACTGTTATCCGTTTTTGATCCGTTTACATCCATTTTTCATCCATTTACATCCATACTGTTATCCGTTTTTGATCCGTTTACATCCATTTTTCATCCATTTACATCCATACTTTTATCCGTTTTTGATCCGTTTACATCCATTTTTCATCCATTTACATCCATACTGTTATCCGTTTTTGATCCGTTTACATCCATTTTTCATCCATTTACATCCATACTTTTATCCGTTTTTGATCCGTTTACATCCATTTTTCATCCATTTAGATCCATACTTTTATCCGTTTTTGATCCGTTTACATCCATTTTTCATCCATACTGTTATCCGTTTTTGATCCGTTTACATCCATTTTTCATCCATTTACATCCATAATTTTATCCGTTTTTAATCCGTTTACATCCATTTTTCATCCATACTGTTATCCGTTTTTGATCCGTTTACATCCATTTTTCATCCATTTACATCCATACTTTTATCCGTTTTTGATCCGTTTACATCCATTTTTCATCCATTTACATCCATACTTTTATCCGTTTTTGATCCGTTTACATCCATTTTTCATCCATTTACATCCATACTGTTATCCGTTTTTGATCCGTTTACATCCATTTTTCATCCATTTACATCCATACTTTTATCCGTTTTTGATCCGTTTACATCCATTTTTCATCCATTTACATCCATACTGTTATCCGTTTTTGATCCGTTTACATCCATTTTTCATCCATTTACATCCATACTGTTATCCGTTTTTGATCCGTTTACATCCATTTTTCATCCATTTACATCCATACTTTTATCCGTTTTTGATCCGTTTACATCCATTTTTCATCCATTTACATCCATACTTTTATCCGTTTTTGATCCGTTTACATCCATTTTTCATCCATTTACATCCATACTTTTATCCGTTTTTGATCCGTTTACATCCATTTTTCATCCATTTACATCCATACTGTTATCCGTTTTTGATCCGTTTACATCCATTTTTCATCCATTTACATCCATACTTTTATCCGTTTTTGATCCGTTTACATCCATTTTTCATCCATTTACATCCATACTGTTATCCGTTTTTGATCCGTTTACATCCATTTTTCATCCATTTACATCCATACTGTTATCCGTTTTTGATCCGTTTACATCCATTTTTCATCCATTTACATCCATACTTTTATCCGTTTTTGATCCGTTTACATCCATTTTTCATCCATTTACATCCATACTGTTATCCGTTTTTGATCCGTTTACATCCATTTTTCATCCATTTACATCCATACTTTTATCCGTTTTTGATCCGTTTACATTCATTTTTCATCCATTTAGATCCATACTTTTATCCGTTTTTGATCCGTTTACATCCATTTTTCATCCATACTGTTATCCGTTTTTGATCCGTTTACATCCATTTTTCATCCATTTACATCCATACTTTTATCCGTTTTTGATCCGTTTACATCCATTTTTCATCTGGATGTAAACGGATGATCATCTGTTGATATCCGCTACCTCTGTTTACATCTGGTTTTTCATCCATTTTTATCTGTTTACATCTGTTTTTGGTCCGTTTACATCCATTTTTCATCCATTTACATCCATACTGTTATCCGTTTTTGATCCGTTTACATCCATTTTTCATCCATTTACATCCATACTGTTATCCGTTTTTGATCCGTTTACATCCATTTTTCATCCATTTACATCCATACTTTTATCCGTTTTTGATCCGTTTACATCCATTTTTCATCCATTTACATCCATACTTTTATCCGTTTTTGATCCGTTTACATCCATTTTTCATCCATTTACATCCATACTGTTATCCGTTTTTGATCCGTTTACATCCATTTTTCATCCATTTACATCCATACTGTTATCCGTTTTTGATCCGTTTACATCCATTTTTCATCCATTTACATCCATACTTTTATCCGTTTTTGATCCGTTTACATCCATTTTTCATCCATTTAGATCCATACTTTTATCCGTTTTTGATCCGTTTACATCCATTTTTCATCCATACTGTTATCCGTTTTTGATCCGTTTACATCCATTTTTCATCCATTTACATCCATACTTTTATCCGTTTTTGATCCGTTTACATCCATTTTTCATCTGGATGTAAACGGATGATCATCTGTTGATATCCGCTACCTCTGTTTACATCTGGTTTTTCATCCATTTTTATCTGTTTACATCTGTTTTTGGTCCATTTACATCCATTTTTCGATCAGTCTGTTTTTTTGTTTTTTTTACAGAAGAAAAATAGGGTTTTCTTCCATTAAAAAAAAAAAACTATATTAATGGATGTAAACGGATGATCATCTATTTACATCCGCTAGTCCATAGAAATACACAGGTGTCCATTTTCCATCTGTAAACTGACAGATGATAAATGGACATACAGAACGCCCGTGTGAAAGGACCTGTAAAAAGCGAAGTCTTGGTCCGTTTAGCTCCGATTTAAAAAAAAAATGTGAATTTGAACGTGGCGTGGATGTTGGTGCCAGATGGGCTGGTCTGAGTATTTCAAAAACTGCTGATCTCCTGGGATTTTCATCAGAGGATTTCTTCACACTTCCTGTTTTACTAATGGAATATAGATGTCCAGAAAAAAAAAAGCCTGCCGGGTCTGATCCCTCTCCATTTTAATACAAAAAGCCCTATTTTTCTTCCGTAAGAAAAAAAAGCACGCAAAACAGATGTAAATGGATCAAAAATGGACGGAAACTGATTAAAAAAGGATGTATAATGGATGTAAACAGATATGAAAATGAAGGTAGGGTCCGTTCACACGCGCGTTCCATTTTATTCATCAGTTCAGTCACCATTTTTTTTTTTTTTCAAAATCGGAGCTAAACGGATCAAGACTTCACTTTTTACCTCCGTTCACATCCGTTCTTCATCCATTTACATCCATATTTTTACCCGTTTTTGATCCGTTTACATCCACTTTTTGATCGGCTAGTTTTTTTGTTTTTTTTCTTACAGAAGAGTTTTCTTCAATTTAAAAAAACATATATTAACAGATGTAAACGGATGATCATCTGTTGACATCCGCTAGTCCATAAAATACACGGGTGTCTGTTTTTCATCCGTAAACGGACAGATGAAAACCGGACATACCCGTGTGAAAGGACCTGTAAAAAGCGAAGTCTTGATTAGTTCAGCTTCGATTTAAAAAAAAAAATGCCACTGAACTGATGAGAAAAATGGAACGTGCATGTGAAAGGACCCTTAGGGATCTAGATGTGGTGAGGACGACTTGTTGAAGTTCAAACTGAGCATCAGAATGGGGAAGAAAGGGGATTTAAGTGACTTTGAACGTGGCGTGGTTGGTGGTGCCAGACAGGCTGGTCTGAGTATTTCAAAAATCTACTGGGATTTTTACTCTCAACCATCTCCAGGGAAATCCAGACTCATAAACCCAGGCCATGTTTTTCCAATCTTCTATTGTCAGATTTTGGTGACCTGTGCGACTTGCAGCCTCCGATTCCTGTTCTTAGCTGACCGGAGTGGCACCCGGTGTGGTCTTCTGCTGCTGAGTGGACCCCAGAGTGGCACCCGGTGTGGTCTTCTGTTTCTGAGTGGCTCCGGAGTGGCACCCGGTGTGGTCTTCTGCTTCTGAGTGGCCCCGGAGTGGCATCTGGTGTGATCTTCTGCTTCTGAGTGGCCCCCGGAGTGGCCCCGGAGTGGCATCTGGTGTGATCTTCTGCTGCTGAGTGGCCCCCGGAGTGGCACCTGGTGTGGTCTTCTGCTGCTGAGTGGCATCCAGTGTGATTTTCAGCTGCTGAGTGGCCCTCAGAGTGGCACCGGTGTGGTCCTCTGTTGCTGAGTGGCCCCCGGAGTGGCACCCGGTGTGGTCTTCTGCTGCTGAGTGGCACCAGGTGTGATCTTCTGCTCTTGAGTGGCCCCCGGAGTGGCACCCGGTGTGGTCTTCTGCTGCTGAGTGGCACCCGGTGTGGTCTTCTGCTGCTGAGTGGCAGCCGGTGTGGTCTGCTGCTGAGTAGCCCCCGGAGTGGCACCCGGTGTGGTCTTCTGCTGCTGAGTGGCAGCCGGTGTGATCTTCTGCTGTTGAGTGGCACCCGGTGTGGTCTTCTGCTGCTGAGTGGCACCTGCTGTGGTCTTCTGCTGCTGAGTGGCACCCTGAGTGACAGCCGGTGTGGTCTGCTGCTGAGTAGCCCCCGGAGTGGCACCCGGTGTGTTCTTCTGCTGCTGAGTGGCAGCCGGTGTGATCTTCTGCTGTTGAGTGGCACCCGGTGTGATCTTCTGCTGCTGAGTGGCCCCCGGAGTAGCACCTGGTGTGATCTTCTGCTGAGTGGCCCCCGGAGTGGCACCGGTGTGGTCCTCTGTTGCTGAGTGGCCCCCGGAGTGGCACCCGGTGTGGTCTTCTGCTGCTGAGTGGCACCAGGTGTGATCTTCTGCTCTTGAGTGGCCCCCGGAGTGGCACCCGGTGTGGTCTTCTGCTGCTGAGTGGCACCTGGTGTGGTCTTCTGCTGCTGAGTGGCACCCTGAGTGGCAGCCGGTGTGGTCTGCTGCTGAGTAGCCCCCGGAGTGGCACCCGATGTGGTCTTCTGCTGCTGAGTGGCAGCCAGTGTGGTCTTCTGCAGCTGAGTGGCCCCCGGAGTGGCTCCTGGTGTGGTCTTCTGCTGCTGAGTGGCCCCTGAAATGGCACCTGGTGTGGTCTTCTGCTGCTGAGTGGCACCCGGAGTGGCACATGGTGTGGTGTTCTGCTGCTGAGTGGCCCCTGGAGTGGCACCCGGTGTGGTCTTCTGCTGCTGTAGCCAATTATTATTATTATTATTATTAGATCTCAAAAGATTGGATTATAAAATTGGATGATTTACAAATAATACATAGAGACTCTTTCAGAATTGGGAACTTTATTTGATGGATCTGCCTTATATACAGTACATGATGATGTGATGTTTTCAAGAAGCTACGTTATGTACAGCACCCTGCTGGCCCCTCCCATCTAGCCATGATCTGCCTGCATTGCATAGAGAAGCACAGAGACTGAGTGATGTCTAAAATAAGGTATGTAATGAAAACATAATTTTTTTTTTTTTTTTTTTACAATTTTCATGAGCACTGTAACCAGGGAAGACAAAATATATGCAGAATAAACTTCAGCCCTGACATAGACTTTAACATTTGAGAATAGATCAGGTCTGAAATGTTTTGACAAATGTTCCCCGATGCTGAGAATTCGAGGAATTAGGCACATGACTGTCAGCAGCAGCAGCTGCTAATCTTTCCTCTGGAAGGCCGTTTCCTGTTGTGCTGGGATTGTCAGGAGTATGGGGACATTGACAGACAGTAAGACGTGTCACACCTCTTGTAGGCTGTAGAGGGCGCTTCCAGAATTCGTTTTATTGTTCTGCAGATGTTCACACTTACATGGTCTGAACATAGATAGTTGTGCCAACGCAGGGGGGGAGGGGAGGGACGGCACTGCTGGTGCTAGCCAAAAATTTTTTTCTTTCTGAAATCTTTAGACTCAGCTGTCAGGCCGGGTTCAAACATGGCCATTGATATGAGATTGGTTACCCAATCTAGCCAAAATCTGAGGTCTAGGGCAGGGGCGGACTGACCATTTGGAAACTCGGGCACTGCCGAGGGCCTGGGGTCAGTAGGGGGCCCCATGAGATGCCCCTGGTACCTTTTTCATAGGCTTTTTTGAGTTTGGGCAAGGACACAGGGGTCCCATGATCCCCTATTGCCTGGGGGCCCCATGAGTTGTCAGTCCGCCCCTGGTCTAGGGACACCCAGCCTATGAAGAATCGTGCTTTCTCTGCAGCTTTTCATACATCTCGCTACATTGTACATTTTTTATTTTTTTAAGAGACACGTTTGCATAGTGAACACACCCAAAAAACATCACATTTCTGATCAGAGATGGGCAGAGTGGCGTTGATTGATTTATTTGACACTAAAAACACTTCTACTTATGCAGCCCATAGAAAAAAATGAAAAATCGGTCATTCAATAGACCAACGTTACCACCAATGGTGAAAAAAAAATCGGCCGATTTTCATCCCGTCTACAGTCGGCATTTAATTACTTCTGTCCCTGCAGAGAGCTCCGCTATTATATTTGACATGAAAAAGTCTTGCAGTTGCAACAATGTATCCATTTCGGATACAGATGGTTTTATTCGGATACAAATAGATACATTGTTGCAACCGCAAGACTTTTCATATAAAATATAATAGTGGACTGGAATTCTTCTTTTTCTTCTTCCTCTTCTCCTTCCTCCTTCTTTCTTTCTTCTTCTTTCTTCTTCTTCTCAGATTTTTTATTGCTAAAATAATCGGCCGATTTGCCCATCATTGCCAATAAAAAAAATGTGCCAAAAACCCTGAAAAATGGCCAACCAATTAACCCACTAAGGGTGCAAAAATCTGCCGTTTTTTTTTTTTTTTTTTTTTTTCGGCCGATTTTCTTGTATTTTATTCCAAGTAGACATGCATTGTATTTTTTTATTATACGTTTTTTGCATATATTTATATTTACATTTTGATTATTTACAAATGTGGCTTCTAAGCCCATATTTTCTTGGGATATTTACTCACTTTTATCTGTGTTTGTTATTTTATTTTTCATTTCTAAAAAAAATTCTTTTTCTCTTTCTTTGTTTCTCCTTTTCTTCCACTTCCATTTCCTTTTTTTCTTTTTCTCCTTTCTTGTTGTTCTCTGAGATCACTACTTCTGATACAATGGTTTTATATGTTTTGTTACAATGTATTCAGGGGCAGACTGACCATTTGGAATCTCGGGCACTGCCCGAGGGCCCAGGGTCAGTAGGGGGCCCCATGAGATGCCCCTGGTACCTTTTTCATAGGCTTTTTTGAGTTTGGGCAAGGACACAGGGGCCCCATGATCCCCTATTGCCCGGGGGCCCCATGAGTTGTCAGTCCACCCCTGAATGTATTAGTAGGCGTACCCTCAGGATTCAGAAGTGCTAATGAGGACAGGTGTTCTTTATTAACTAATACCTCTATAATGCAGGTACAGCACAGTGGCGTAGTGGGTAGCACTTCTGCCTTGCAGTACTTGGGTCATGGGTTCAATTCCCAACCATGTGCACCTCCTACTTGGAGTTTGCATGGTGTTTGTGTGGGTTTCCTCTGGGTACTCCGGTTTCCTCCCACACTCTAAAGACATGCTGGTAGATTAATTGGCTCCTGTCTAAAGTGTCCTAGTTCATCCCTGGCCATGTGGGATCTCCTGCATGGTGGGGGTTGGGGAAAGACCTGGCAACCTACCCTGTAAAATAATTGCTAAGAGAATTCATGGAAAAAAGTCGCTTACAAGTTGACAGTCCATGCAATCACCAAGGGTCGGATATGACTGAATGGATAGATCTAATGCAGGCCATTCATAGTTCAAATTCCTAAATGATTTTTCATCCAAAAAATCGAAATGTTCATTCTGTAATCCGATGGTGCCATCAATGATTTCAAAAATTGTTTTTCACAAATTTTCCAGCATGCTGATAAACGAAATGGGGAGGAACCACGAAAATCGGCCGATGCCATTGCCTCACTAACAGAGTGAAAATCGGCCGATTATTCTTAGGTCCGAATTTAGTACAAAAATCGTTCGGAATTCGAACCGTGTATGGCCTGAATTAGACAGAACTTTTGTTGTTTCCTTTGTTATGATTAAGCACGAGATCGCGTGAAACGCGTTAACAGGTCCTGTATTCATGTCCTGGTGTTTTGTGTGTCCTATGGATCAATACATACACCAGAGGCATAGCTAGGATATTTTGTGCCCGGGAACGAACTATAAAATTGGTGCCCCAGCCCCCCTACCCGTTTAATCACATCAGTGACACCAATGATGGGGCACTATTCCTCCCACTGACACCAATGATGGGGCACTATTCCTCCCACTGACACCAATGATGGGGCACTATTCCTCCCACTGACACCAATGATGGGGCACTATTCCTCCCACTGACACCAATGATGGGGCACTATTCCTCCCACTGACACCAATGATGGGGCACTATTCCTCCCACTGACACCAATGATGGGGCACTATTCCTCCCACTGACACCAATGATGGGGCACTATTCCTCCCACTGACACCAATGATGGGGCACTATTCCTCCCACTGACACCAATGATGGGGCACTATTCCTCCCACTGACACCAATGATGGGGCACTATTCCTCCCACTGACACCAATGATGGGGCACTATTCCTCCCACTGACACCAATGACACTTACCTTGCTGACCCCTGCTCCAGCCTAGGCTCCTTCCCTCTCCCATCCACAGCCAGCACCACCATCTGCATGGCACACTTACTGGTCAGCTGTCTTCTTCACTTGCTCCGGCCGCTCACCTCACTCGATCTTCGCGCTGCCGCTCGGCTCCTCCTCTACGAACTCCGTCTCCTCGCCTTGGCCGCCTGTGTGCCTTTCCTGAGCTACAGTTCTGGCGCCCAATCACCGGTGAGGAGGCGGAGCTTGCAGAGAGAGGTAAAAGCTGGCGTAGGCTGTCCAGTGATCCCGAGGGTGTGGCCAGATGACAGGGGCGGCATGTCATCCCGCCCACACATCGCGTCCAGGGAAAAGAAGACACTGGACCTGCGAACCTCTCTACCCCTCCTCCAGCAGCGCCTCCTGGACTGGATCGTCGTGGGACTGGGACACGGAGCCAGGTAAGACACAGCAGCCCGCTGCCACCCCTGTACTAAGTGTCCCTTCCGTTGGAAAGGGCGCGGTGCCGCCGCCCCCCTATAAAGTGCCGCCTTAGGCAAACACCTTGTCTGCCTAGCGGCAAATACACCCCTGGTTGTAAGCCTCATTTTGGCGCCCCTGTACCTTGGCGCCCGGGTACATATGTACCCCCCTGAAGGTAAATCTAAAGGAAATTGTAATAAAATTGTATAGTGTATGGCCAAAAGTGATTTGTCAGTGAAAAAGTGAATTAAAGCAAAAAATAAATTAAAGCAATAGTAAACTGCAAGAAAGAAAAACAAAAAGTCCCCTGCAAGGTATTGTAACGTGTTAGTATACATGGCATCCTAGTACATTATGTAAAACTTACCTTACAATGAAGCCCTCCAGCGGTACGCTGTCACCCCTGCAGAGGCTTCCATCTTCACCCGGTTCTTCATCCGGGTTTGTGATCTCTGGCCGTCTGACAGGCCGGGCCACGATGACGTCATGCGCGGGAGTCCCAGGCCAAGGCACGGGTATGCCGTTCCTTCAGAGCACATGCACCAGCTTTAGGAAAGAGAATATCTCCTAAACAATGCATGTTAAGGAGATATTAACAGCTTCCTATAGAAGATATACTGCTACAGGGCGGCACGGGTGCGCAAAATCACATATGTATACGTGTTTTTGCATTTCCGTGTAGGCCCTACCCGCGCCACCATTCGTGGCCTCGGCTGTCAATCACCGGGTCCCAGACAGTAATTCCCCGCCGGCACCCAGCAATCGCCGAGTATCAGTGACGGGGGAGAGACCTGTATCTAAACAATACAGATCTCTCACCTGTCAGCTCCTGCACACTGTTTTGTATGGCTCTGCATAGTAGTGTGCTTACAGTCTAAAGTGCACACACAGCACACAGTTAACCCTTTGATCGCCCAGATGTTAATCCCTTCTTGTCCAGTGCCAGTACAGTGTCAGTGCTTTTAATTAGCACTGATTACTGTTTTGGTGTCGCTGGGATGTCAGTGACACCAAGTCAGTTCCCCCCAGTGTCAGAATGTCTGCCGCAGTCCTGTTATAAGTCGCTGATCGCTGCCATTACTAGTAAACATTAGTAATTTAATTAGCACTGATCACTGTATTGGTGTCACTGGGGATGTCAGTGACACCAAGTCAGTCCCCCCCCCCCCAGTGTCAGAATGTCCACCGCAGCCCCACTATAAGTCGCTGATTGCCACCATTACTAGTAAACAGTAATTTAATTAGCACTGATCACTGTATTGGTGTCACTGGGGATGTCAGTGACACCAAGTCAGTCCCCCCCCCCCCCAGTGTCAGAATGTCCACCGCAGCCCCACTATAAGTCGCTGATTGCCACCATTACTAGTAAACAGTAATTTAATTAGCACTGATCACTGTAATGGTGTCATTGGGGATGTCAGTGACACCAAGTCAGTTCCCCCCCCAGTGTCAGAATGCCTGCCACAGTCCCGCTATAAATTTCTGATTGCTGCCATTACTAGTAAAAAAAAAATAAAAATATCCCAGTATATATACCGCCATTTGTAAACGCTATAACTTTCACATAAACCAATTCATTTACACGAATTGGGATTTTATTTTAGCAAAGACATGGAGCAGAATATATTTTGGCCTAAATTTATGACAAAATTAGATTTTTTTATATTTTTTTTACTGAACATGTTTAATAGCAAAAAGTCAAAAATATAGTTATTGGGGTTTTTTTTCAAAATTGTCAGCCTTTTTTGTTTATGGCGCAAAAATAAAAACTCAGAAGTGACAAACACCACCGAAAGAAAGCTCTATTTGTAGGAAAAAAAGAACGTAAAGTTAATTTGGGTGCAGCGTTGCATGACCGCGCAATTGTCAGTTAAACTAATGCAGGCCATAGGCGGTTCGAAAATCGGCCAATTTTTCAGGCCGAAAAAAAAAATCGACCCATTTTCGCACCGCTAGTGGGTTAATTGGTCAGCTATTTTGGGGTTTTGGCAAAATATTTTTATCGGTAAAGTTGGAAAAAAAATCAGCCAATTTTCTCGGCAATGATGGGCAAATCGGCCGATCGTTTTACCGATAAAAAAATCTGCGCATGAGCCGTGACCTGCAAGAAGAAGAAAAAGAAGAAGAAAAAGAAGAATTCCAGTCCACTATTATATTTTATATGAAAAGTCTTGTGGTTGCAACAATGTATCTATTTGTATCTGAATAAAAACATCTGTATCTGAAATGGATACATTGTTGCAACCGCAAGACTTTTTCATGTCAAATATAATAGTGGAGCTCTCTGCAAGGGACAGAAGTAATTAAATGCCGGCCGTACACGGGACAAAAATTAGCTAATTTTTTTTTTTTACCATTGGTGGTAATGTTGGCCTATTGAATGACGATTTTTCGTTTTTTTGTTTTTTTGTTTTTTTTTTAAACGGACGGTTTTCGACCCATCTATGGCCTGCATAACTCAGTGTGGGTCAGGAAGAGGGGGAGGGGAATCCTCAGGAGGGCAAGAGGTTAATATTGGGAAAAATAAAAAAAAACGAGTTTACTACCACTGAACCATTGATACAAGGCAGGATGGATCCACCACACCATGACACCACCACCAGCCTGAACCATTGATACAAGGCAGGATGGATCCACCACACCATGACACCACCACCACCAGCCTGAACCATTGATACAAGGCAGGATGGATCCACCACCACCAGCCTGAACCATTGATACAAGGCAGGATGGATCCACCACACCATGACACCACCACCACCAACCTGAACCACTGATACAAGGCAGGATGGATCCACCACACCATGGCACCACCACCACTAGCCTGAACCGTTGATACAAGGCAGGATGGATCCACCACACCATGACACCACCACCACTAGCCTGAACCGTTGATACAAGGCAGGATGGATCCACCACACCATGACACCACCAGCCTAAACCGTTGATACAAGGCAGGATGGATCCACCACGCCATGACACCACCACCACCAGCCTGAACCATTGATACAAGGCAGGATGGATCTATGCTTTGTTGTTTACGTCAAATTCTGACCCGACCATCTGAATGTCACAGCAACCAGTCTGCCCATTCTCCTCTGACACCAACAAGGCATTTTCCTCCACACAACTGCCGCTCACTGAATATTTTCTCTTTTTCGGACCATTCTCTGTAAACCGTAGAGATGGTTGTGCGTGAAAATCCCAGTAGATCAGCAGTTTTTGAAATACTCAGACCAGCCCACCTGGCACCAACAACCATGCCAAATTCAAAGTCACTTAGCCCTTTCTCCCCCATTCTGATGCTCGGTTTGAACTTCAGCAAGTCGACTTCACCACGTCTAGATGCCTAAATGCATTGAGTTGCTGCCATGTGATTGGCCAATTTAGCAATTCGTGTTACCAAGCAATTCAACAGGTGTACCTAATAAAGTGGCCGGTGAGTGTACATTAATTGGTTTGCATGAAAATTATAGTGTCTACAAACAATGGTATATACACTGGAATTAGTTTTTTTAATACTAGTAATATTGGCGAACAGTGACTTATAGCGGGACTGTGATGGTGTGGAGAGCAATCTGACACTTAGGCTCAGTTCACACTAGCTTTGTCAGGAGGCGTCAGACAGGCGTTTGGGAAGCGTTTTTAATGCTTCTCAAACGCCTATGAAAATTCTGCACATGGCAGCACACAGTGCTGTTCACACTGAAGCGTTAGCGTCGCGTCACATTGCATCAGTGCAAAACCGACGCCTCGTGTCCAGTCAGGAGGAGTTCAAGCCTCCCATTTAAGTCTATGGTGATGCTCTGCAAACGCCTGGCAGGTGAGGTTTCGAGGCGGTTGCGGAGTGTTAATACCATTTAACTTCCTTATAGGCGTTTGTGGTGCGGTTTTAACGCTTGACAAACGTCTATCAACCGCCTCAAAACCGCACATAGGGCGTTTGGGGAACGTTTGAGGAGTGTTAAAAATGCTTCCTAAACGCCTGTCTAACGCTTTAGGGGCGTCTGGCAAGAGTTAGAAATAAAGTCAAGTGTGAACGAGCCCTAACTGACACTCTGTGGGAACTGACTAACTGCCACTGACATCTCCAGTGACACTAATACAGTGATCAGCAGGGGCGAACTGACAACTCATGTGCCCCCGGGAAATAGGGGATAATGGGGCCCCTGTGTCCTTGCCCACACTCAAACCACACCCAAAAAAGCCTATGAAAAGGTACCAGGGGCATTTCATGGGGCCCCCGACTGACCCCGGGCCCTCGGGCTGTGCCCTAGTTCCCAAATGGTCAGTCCGGCCCTGGTGATCAGTGCTTATAAAAAGAACTGACACTGTACAAATGACATTGGGCAGGAAGGGGTTAACATCTGGGGCGGTCAAAGGGTTAACTGTGCTGTTTTTTCTAGGGGATGTGCTGCTTTATTTCCCCCTGGTTTGCAGGGAGATACAAATTGACACATTCCCGATGACAGAAGACCCAGTGATTGGCATGTAAGGGAACCAATGACAGAGTGCGCCCCCTTCCTGGAAAAAACAGAATTCCGCATATATACATGAATGTGCGCAGCCGGTCCGCACTGTTGCAGTAAAGCTATTGTGCGTGGTCAGCAACTGGTTAAAAAATGTCATTAGCATGTTGATGAGGGGGGAGATAGGAACCGGAGAAGACAAAATACAAGCAGATTAAATTTCAGCCTACGAAAAAAAAACCGCACACAATGCTATTTGTATGGATTGTGACGTCTCCGGTAATGGAGCTCTTCTGACATTTTACGGCCGGCGTCGGTGAGAGTCATTCATCCCTGAGAAATCGATATGTTTTGGGAATTCCAGGCTATTAAGTTCTAAAGCAGCCATGAGGATTCCACTTTCAGTAAATACGGCATTTCCCGGCCCAGGGACAATTTTCTGGCAATTACGTCTTCCTGCAGATTTTCTCTGAAACCAGGCCACGCCCCCATGCCGACGCAGAGACCGCAGGGTCCTAGAGAGCGTTCGCCGCCAGCGCGTTGTCACCGTGCTTGTTACATAAACAGAAAACTGCAGGCTTAATGAGACGGTGCGAGGAGGAATGACGTGATGAAACTCGGCGCTTCCCAACGTGACAAATGTTTTGTATCGCTTTGTAACGACGAGTATTTCCCGGGAATTCCCCTCGGTGTGTCCCCGCTCACTGTCAGAGTCTCCTTAAAATACCTTCTAAAGTCCGTGTACACCAACTGGATGACATTTAGTCTGTTCTGTGTATCAAACTATTATTATTATTATACAGGATTTATATATTATTATTATTATTATTATACAGGATTTATATATTATTATTATTATTCAGGATTTATATATTATTATTATTATTATACAGGATTTATATATTATTATTATTATTCAGGATTTATATATTATTATTATTATTATACAGGATTTATATATTAATAATATTATTATTATACAGGATTTATATATTATTATTATACAGGATTTATATATTATTATTATTATTCAGGATTTATATATTATTATAATACAGGATTTATATATTATTATTATTATACAGGATTTATATATTATTATTATTATTATTATTATACAGGATTTATATATTATTATTATTATACAGGATTTATATATTATTATTATTCAGGATTTATATATTATTATAATACAGGATTTATATATTATTATTATTATTATTATACAGGATTTATATATTATTATTCAGGATTTATATATTATTATTCTACAGGATTTATATATTAATAATATTATTATTATTATTATACAGGATTTATATATTATTATTATTCAGGATTTATATATTATTATAATACAGGATTTATATATTAATATTATTATTATTATACAGGATTTATATGTTATTATTATTCAGGATTTATATATTATTATTATTATTATACAGGATTTATATGGTGCCAACAGTTTGCTCAGCGCTTCACAATATAACGGGAGACAATACAGCAACAATGCAGTTCAATACAAGAGGGTTAGGAGGGCCCTGATCCTGGGAGCTTACAATCTATTATTAAATTAAATTATCACTATGTAACTATGTAATTATATTTTTTACATTTTTATAAATATTTTTAAAAAAATCTTATTTTCTTTTTATAATTCATTTCATTTTTTTTAAAGCTAAATTTTATTCTGCTTGTAATTTGCTATACCTGGTTATTATTTATTTCAGGTACTTATATAGCGCCATCAATTTACACCACGCTTTCCATATATATATATAGTATGTTCACATCAGTCTCTAACCCTCAAGGGGTGTACAATCTAAGGTCCCTAACTCACATTCATACATACACATACTAGGGACAATTTAGACAGGATCAAATTAACCTCCCAGCATGTCTTTGGAGTGTGGGAGGAAACCGGAGTACCCGGAGGAAATCCACCGAGGCAGAATATGTAAACTCTAGGCAGGAAGGAGGTGCTGTGGTTGGGATTTGAACCAACGACCCTAGTACTGGCAGGCGGAAGTGCTAACCATTTAGCCACTGTGCTGCCCATAAACAGACAAGAAAAGAAAATAATAGAATAGAATAGAAAGAATATAGTCGTCTTCTGAAATTCAAATTTTGAATAGAATAAAATCGTAAGAATATCGCTGTCTTCCGAATTTTGAATTTCCAAAAGAATAGTATAGTATAGAATAGTATACAATTTTCTGTTCAATTTCAGCCCAATGTCTTTTGGATTTTCCTCCAACTATGTAGTGCAAGGATAAATAGTGCAGCGCTAAGAATTGACAATATGTATTCGCAATGATTAAAATATGATTCAATATGAACAGTCTTTGCAGTTGTAAAGTGCCAAGTGACTGGTAGACTCAATGGTGGTGCTCCGAGAGTAATAGGTGAATTGCGCACTCACCAGAAGTATAATAATAATACGCATTATCTGGGGCGGACTGACCATTTGGAAACTCGGGCACTGACCAAGGGCCCGGGGTCAGTAGGGGGCCCCATGAGATGCCCCTGGTACCTTTTTCATAGGCTTTTTTGAGTTTGGGCAAGGACACAGGGGCCCCATGATCCCCTATTGCCCGGGGGCCCATGAATTGTCAGTCCGCCCCTGCCTGGAAGTGATCAGAGATGAGCGCTTCCAGATTCATTCTGCATTGCATAGATCAGCAAGTGGATGCTTACACCCCCCCCCCCTCACTGTCCTGACACCCACTATGAGGGTCCTGGGCATCAAGGTGGCACAGGGAAGTCTGGGACACATTGTGGGATGGGGGGCATCAGGTGGGGGGCACATTAGAAGAATCTCCCATGTGTAAAAGCGATCAGGCGGCCATCCATCCATCCATCCATCCAATCATATCTACTACATAGTCATGTGTAAAAATGTGATAGCAGCCATAATAGTTATGTGAACAGTTGCAAAAGACTTCGGTTCCATTCACATTTGGCTTTTGCTCCTGGTACCTTTTTCATAGGCTTTTTTGAGTTTGGGCAAGGACACAGGGGCCCCATGATCCCCTATTGCCCGGGGGCCCCGTGAGTTGTCAGTCCACCCCTGTATATAACGCGTATTATTATTATTATACTTCTGGTGAGTGCGCAATTCAACTATTACTGACGGAGCACCACCATTGAGCCTACCAGTCACTTGGCACTTTACAACTGCACAGACTGTTCATATTGAATCCTATTTTAATCATTGCGAATACATATTGTCAGTTCTTAGCGCTGCACTATTTATTCTTTCTGGTAAACCCTTTGAGGACCGTAAGATTTTGGAACGCCAAAAGAATCAATTTTTCTGTTTTTAAAGTTCGTACACTTCAGTTGCTGTAACTAAGCCATTTTATGAAATAATTGGCAAAAAGCTAGATCCATTTGTTGATTGTTGATAAGAACTAATATTTTGACTCAAACCAAAAAAAAAAAAAAGAGTTTTAAGTTCTTAATCAGATGATACACGCAATTAAAAACATGGGACAAATACGTCCCTTGGTCCTCAAAGGGTTAAGGCTTGTGTTGGTCACCTTGAGTGCACAGCAGCTTTTTGGATAGCGCTCACTTTTGCTATTGATTTTTATGTAGTGCAAGGAAGGGCCGCCTAATTGGATACAATTGAAAGTGTTGTTTAGGTTTGACCTCCTATTATATGGGTTTTGGTAAATCTAAAGCAAAATTCTCAAGAAAATTGTATGGTCCGCCTAATGCAGGCCATAGACTGATCGATTTTTAAAAATAAAAATGAAAAATCGGTCATACGATCGGCCGACATTACCACCAACGGTAAAAAAATTGGCCGATTTTTGTCCCGTATGGCCGGCATTAACCCCATAACTTCTGTCCCTTGCAGAGACAGGGGAGCGCACCATATGTGACAGAAATACATAAGAAGCAGAAGACTTCCAGTCCACTATTATATTTTATATGAAAAAGTCTTGCGGTTGCAACAATGTAGCCATGTTTTTATTCGGATACAAATAGGTACATTGTTGCAACCGCGAGACTTACTATAAAATATAATAGCGGACTGGAATTCTTCTTGCAGGTCACGGCTCATGATTTTTTTATCAGTAAAACGATCGGCCGATTTGCACATCATTGCCGGGAAAATCGGCCGATCGTCAAAATCGCCCGCAAATTTTCCAACATGCCCGATAAAAAAAAATGTGCAGAAAGCCCGAAAAATGGCCGACCAATTAACCCACTAATGGTGAGAAAATCGGCCAATTTTTTTTTTTGTGACTGAAAAATGGCTATGGCCAGCATTACTCACATTCATACATACACATACTAGGGCCAATTTAGACAGGAGCCTATTAACCTACCAGCATGTCTTTGGAGTGTGGGAGGAAACTGGAGGAAGCCCGGAGGCACAGGGAGGCCCGAAACTGGAGGCACAGGGAGAACATGCAAACTCCAGGTAGTTGGTGCTGTGGTTGGGATTTAAACCAATGACCCTAGTACGGCCAGGCAGACAAGCTAACCATTTATCCACTGTGCTGCCCAGGTTCCCCCCACCCCCATCAACATACTAATGAAATGTTTAAATGAAGCCTTTCTGTTTTTACTAAATACCTTATTTTAGATGTAGTGATGTCATCACTGGGTCTCTGTGCTTCTCTATGCAATGCAGGCAGATCATAGCTGGTGAGAGGGGCCAGCAGGGGGCTGTACACAGCTTCCTGAAAACACATCATCACTGGGTCTCTGGGCTTCTCTATGCAATGCAGGCAGATCATAGCTGGTGGGAGGGACCAGCAGGGGGCTGTACACAGCTTCCTGAAAACACATCATCACTGGGTCTCTGTGCTTCTCAATGCAAATCAGGCAGATCAAAGCTGGTGGGAGGGGCCAGTAGGAGGCTGTACATAGCTTCCTGAAAACACTCTCCTCTCAAGAGCCCTCAGCCCTGATACAAGCAGTAGGTTGGCTCTTGGGAGGAGTTATGTAAATATCAAAATACATTGATGGGTGTCAGTCTGGAGCAGGGGCGGATTGACCATTCAAGCACTCGGGCACTGCCCGAGGGCCTGGGGTCAGTAGGGGGCCCCATGAGATGCCCCTGGTACCTTTCATTGGCTTTTTCATAGGCTTTTGAGTGTGGGCGAGGACACAGGGGCTCCATGATCGCCTATTGCCCGGGGGCCCCATGAGTTGTCAGTCCACCCCTAGTCTGGAGGAGTGGGCGTTCCTAGGCTGGCTGTATTTGCAAACAGACCACCCTAGACAGCACCCACGTGTGATGCTGAGCCTCCATGATTGAACGAGCTGTTTCTGTCCAGAAGAGCCTGCTGTGCAACTGTGCAAGACTGAAGGGAAGGCTGGAGTCTGGCTTGGAATGTCACTAAACCCACAACTGTACAATCAGTCTGTATATGCAGCAGAGCATATTATTATTATATTCACTGTGGAACCTAAGGGGTTAATCCTCTGCATTGTGTAAAACAGCTGTTTGACCCTGTCTTCTCTGATCCTCCCCTTCTTTTCTAGTCCCCAATCCATCTGCTGATAGAAGAGAGCCTTGGGGGCAAGCTGCACATGCTCAGTTTGGTGTGTGTTGCTAAAGAGTTTTTTTCTTTTTCTTAGGAGGGTGCATGTGATCATCAGAAGGCCAATCAGTACTGTCCAGACAGAGGGTCAGGGGTTCTGCAGCCTCATAGGACAGTGAGAACTCCTCCTACAAGCTTTAACCAGTGTTCTGCTGGACACTGATAGAAGCCACAAGACTGTTATTCTCTAAAAGGAGCTGTACTGGGAGGTGGGTAGGGGTATGAAGCCAAGAGATTGTGCTTGGAGGTGGGTAGGGGGTGGAGCCAAGAGATGGTGCCCGGAGATGGGTAGGGGTATGAAGCCAAGAGATGGTGCGCGGAGGTGGGTAGGGGGTGGAGCCACCAAGAGATGGTGCGCGGAGGTGGGTAGGGGGTGGAGCCAAGAGATGGTGCTCAGAGGTGGGTAGGGGTATGAAACCAAGAGATTGTGCTCGGAGGTGGGTAGGGGGTGGAGCCAAGAGATGGTGCTTGGAGATGGGTAGGGGTATGAAGCCAAGAGATGGTGCTCGGAGGTGGGTAGTGGGTGGAGCCAAGAGATGGTGCTTGGAGATGGGTAGGGGGTGGAACCAAGGGATGGTGCTCGGGGATGGGTAGGGGTATGAAGCCAAGAGATGGTGCTCGGAGGTGGGTAGGGGGTGGAGCCAAGAGATGGTGCTTGGAGGTGGGTAGGGGGTGGAACCAAGGGATGGTGCTCGGAGGTGGGTAGGGGGTGGAGCTAAGAGATTGTGCTCAGAAGTGGGTAGGGGGTGGAACCAAGGGATGGTGCTCGGAGGTGGGTAGGGGGTGGAGCTAAGAGATTGTGCTCAGAAGTGGGTAGGGGGTGGAGCCAAGAGATGGTGCTCGGAGGTGGGTAGGGGGGACTCAGAAGGGGGGAGTTCCTGCACCTATTCTCTGAGAAAAAAGCCCTGGGTGTCTCAAACAGAGCAGCATGGATGCTTTTGTCATTCCCGAGAGTTTTGCAGCAGAAACACTGATTGGGATGTTGTTTCTGACACACCAACACCAAATCAGCATTGCTTGTTCATGGCTTTGTTAGGTGTAGAAGATCTCATACAGATGGGGGGATGGTGGTTTCTGCCAAGGCTGCAGATAACAATAACATATAATAGCAAAGCAATCAATTGTATGAAAGTCATCTTACATTTCCTTTACGTTTCATTTGCATATTATGGTAGTTTCAGATCCTTTCTATGAAAACAATTTGGTTCATGGCCATTTGGCATGTGAAAGGGGGAAATATTTGCTGACAATGATGGGGGACAGTTCACCAGTTGTTGGTATATGCTGGAAGATTGAAGCAGCTGGCAGACTCTTCTTTCCCTCTGGGACTGTATTGGTGAGATCTCTGAACTGAGTTCCAGTTCTGTACACCTGCTGTGCCCATTATGAGGGGTTCCCACCATCCCTGTGCTGAGTTCCTGGATCTGTACACCCGCTGTGCCCATTATGAAAGGTTCCCACCATCCCTGTGCTGAGTTCCCAGGCCTGTACACCCGCTGTGTCCATTATGAGGGGTTCCCACCATCCCTGTGCTAAGTTCCCAGGCCTGTACACCCGCTGTGTCCATTATAAAGGGTTCCCGCCATTCCTGCTGCATTTTTTTTATATTTTAAAGTATGGGAAGGAACACAGAAGGAGCTATGGCACACATTCAAAACCTCCCAGGGGGACAGGAAGAGTGGGGAGTTCTGGCAGGAAGATCTCACCAATGGAGTATCAAAGACAGATAAGAAGCAAGAACCTGAATCAGCCCGTCACCCTCCAGCCTCCACCTAAAACTGGGTCATAAGTAAAAGATCAATTTTTGTTTAAAAACCCAAAATTGGATATGTTCATCCTAATCGCCTGTTTTAACCCTGTAAATGCCACACAACCACATGCAAGGTGACTGCAACTTGACCCCAAGAATGTGGCTCGTTCAGTTGTGCCATTGGCCTCCAAATGCAACAGGAGGGATCATTTTTGCAACAGGAGGGATCATTTTTGCATCAGGGGGTGGTTAAAAATGCGGCTCTGCCCCATGTTTTTACTGCCGCCCAACTGCAACTTTAATGAGCTAGCCATACACAGCTGGTCCAGCACTGTGTGACACCCCCTACCCTTCCAGCAATCATTTGACTGACAAAGTCGAAGAGACCTTTTGGAAATTTCTCCTCGATCAGTGGCTACAGCCATTCAGTGTATTGTGACAGCATCGGGTACTGGGGGAATCCTCCATCCACACTGTTTGTGTCAATGGAGGAATCTGCCAGGAATCCGCTGGCTAAACACAAAAAAGAGAAAAATCGAGAAAATGCAAATCGATCTTTGAATGGCGACCCAGAAGCAAGCAGCGATCACTGTAACAGCAATGCCTACTACATCATTCTCCATCTTCGTTATGAATCGCAATTTGGACAACATTTTTGTTATTTGGAGATTCAGATGTATCACAATGGTAACAAATTTCCAGGGAATCTGAAAAAAAATAACGAAACAACAAATTTGTATTAATTTGTTTCATTCAGATGACAAGATGCGGTCGTTTGGGCTTTTTGTTCATATTTGAAATGACATAACAACATAATGAATTATCCAAATGAATTTGGATCCATTTCATTTTTTATTTGTATTAATATTTTTCATTATTATAAAAAGTGCATTACATCTGAAATGGAAACATATTGCAATAAATCCAGGAAGGTATAAAAGTGAAATAAGATGATTCCTACTTATTGTGTTCGGGTTGAATGAAGGTGGATCCATTAGAAGCTCCGAATCACAACAAATTAATCCGAAATTAATTCATTTCACTTTCTGATGCACGTGACTCCAGTTGATATCGTCCAATCAGCTCATTCCATTTTTTTGGTTGGACTAGCAGGGATGATAAGTAATCTTGCATGAACATGTTAAAACGGAAGTAGCTGATTTTCCCAAATAACTTCTGAAAATATGAATCGATTCTGGACAATGAATATCCAAGATTGTAAGCTCCCACGATCAGGCCCTCCGATCCCTCTTGTATTGAACTGTATTGTTGCTGTATTATTATTATTATTATACAGTATTTATAAAGCGCTAATAGTTCGCTCAGCGCTGTACATTACAAAGGGGGACAGAACATGTGACAGAACAATACCAATACAATGCAAAACATGAGGGGATTGAGGGCCCTGCTCTTTTGAGCTTACAATCTAGGAATTGTCTCCCATTATATTGTAAAGCGCTGAGCAAACTGTTGGCGCGATATAAATCCTGTATAATAATAATAATAATATATAGAATGAATCTGAATATACCAAACAAATTCTGAAAACGAATCACTGTACCACAACGAATATGATGAAACGAAATTATTTACTTAACAAATGGATACAAAACTTAAAGTGGAGCTCCACCCAAAAGGGGAAGTTCCGCTTTAAGCCTTTGTCCCCCGCTCCCCGTTAGGTTTGGCACTTTTGGGGAGCGAGGGGGGGAAAGGGGTACCCGAATTTGCAGGTACCCGCTCCCACTTCCGCTGCGATCTCCTAGGTGATTGGAAGTGGAAGTCGTTCTCCCCCCCCTCCCTTCCCGTGGTCTAGAAGACTACGGGACCATTCACAAAGCGCAGCGCTTCTCACGCATGCGCAGTAGGCAGCTGTGAAGCCGGTTGCCCACACTGCAGATGCCGGCGGGGCCAGGGAGAGAAAACAGCTATGGTGAGGACACCGCTGGACCGAGGGACAGGTAAGTGGCTGTATTTTAAAAGTTATATAGCAATATGAATGGATCCCCACCTTGTAAGATCCCCACCCTATATTTAGTGGCAAACAAATCTTAAGGAAATAAATCTCCAAAATATACAAATATACAAGCAAATAGTGTTAAATTAAAAAATAAAGTAAATAGAGTCCTTTCCACAAATATAATGAAATTAATACCCAGTGTCATTAAAGTCCAAAATTTATAAATAAATAAAGCAATGTCCAAACTCCAACTTGATAATTCTTTAAAACCTCTTGCCGACCGCGCATAGCCGAATGACGGCTTCACCGCGGCCTGCCAGTTCTGGGTGAACGTCATATGACGTCCTCCCAGAACGCGCTCTCCTGCGCGCCCCAGGGGGCGCGCACCCGGCGATCTCCGTGATCGCTGTGTCCTACGGACACAGCTGATCACGTGATGTGGTAAAAGGCCAATCACAGCGGCCTTTTACCACGTGATCAGCGGTGTCCAATGACACGCTGATCACAGGGAAATGCAAGTGCCGGTTCTCGAATGCACTTTCCTCACGCTGTCAGATCGTGAGGAAAGTACTGCTGAGAACCGGCAGTTGTCAGAGCGGGGATCGGCACCGATCATCAGGGCACTGATGATCAGTGCCCTGATGATCAGTGCCCAGCAGTGCCACCCGCAAGTTCCGCCCAGCAGTGCGCCCACTAGCTCCGCCCACCCGTGCCCAGCAGTGCCCCCACCTGTGCCCAGCAGTGCCCCCACCTGTGCCCAGCAGTGCCCCCACCTGTGCCACTCTGCAGTGCCACCTACCTGTGCCCATAAGTGCCACCTACATGTGCCCAGCAGTGCCACCCACCTGTGCCCAGCAGTGCCACCCACCTGTGCCCACCCACCAGTGCTGCCCACCACTGCCACCCACCAGTGCAGCCCAGCAGTGCTGCCAGTCAGTGCCACCAGTCAGTGCCCAGGGGTTGTGCCAGTCAGTGCCGCCAGTCAGTGCCCAGCAGTGATGCCAGTCAGTGCCGTCTATCAGTACCCATAATCAGTGTCACCTATCACTGCCGCCTATCCGTGACCCCTAATTAGTGCTGTCTATCAGTGCCGCCTATCCGTGCCACCTCATTAGTACTGCCTATCAGTGCCCTTTAGTGCTGCCTATCAGTGCCCATCAGTGCCGCCTATCAGTGCCCATCAGTGCTGCCTCATCAACGCACATCAGTGAAGGAGAAAAAATACCTGTTTGAAAAATTTTATAAAAGAAACAAATAAACTTTTTTTTTTTTTTCAAATTTTTTGCACTTTTTTTATTTATAGCGCAAAAAGTAAAGCGCCCAGTGGCGATTAAATGAAAAAAATGATCAAAATTTCATATGGGTACAATGTTGCATGACCGCGCAATTGTCAATCAAAGTGCGACAGCGCTGAAAGCTGAAAATTGGCCTGGTAAGGAAGGGGGTATAAGTGCCTGGTAGGCAAGTGGTTAAAGATGTTGAGCCTTTCCTCTGGCTCCCAAAGGTTGGAAAAGTGCCTCAAAGAAAAACAAACTCACAATAGTGCATTATCTCAATGACAATATTCCATATCACTCTATATTTAGTGCAAAAAGATGTGCAAAAACAAAAACAAAGAAAATTTAAAATAACATTTTTTTTTTTGTGAAAATAAACCAACACTGTGCAAAATCAGTGATGTGCTTCACTGTGTGCCAAACACAACTCCAGTGATGTGTCACCGCTACTGAAATCAACAAGTATACCCTTACCAGAAATCATAGGATAAAACGCCTTGTATATCAATAGAAGGTATCACCAGAAATGCTTCTTCTCCTCTCCTCTACTCCTGAAGCTTTCCACTTTGATTACCTTCCCCTCATGGTCCCACATGAGCCTTGCCCAGATCTCATACAGATTCCTCCAAAACGTATATAGGTGAAAAGCAATGATATAATAGTGTGACACCGTATGGTAAATGGAACAATACCTTTTAATCAATCTGCTTACATCAAACACATAAAAAACAAGCGTGGTAGATGTGTTCCCTGTTCAAGGGGTTACCAGGCAGCTTCCAGGTGGATTACTCTGCGGTTTCCAAAACCTAAGATGGCCACCGTACCACTTCCGGTTCCTGCTCTACGTCCGACGTCACTTCCTTTGACGCGTTTCGTCACATCCGGGACTTAGGTGTCCGTTTATGGACCAGCGGTAATAGATCGCTGCTCAGTTCTCCGGCATTCTCGGAGAACACAGTTCTCCTGTGAATGCAGTTTATGAAGCAGTTCTCCGAACGAAGGGAGAACGGTCTACAAACGCTGGAAAACGGTCTACAAACTCTGAAAAACGGCTCATTTTACTATAATCTCTCGAGATTATAGTAAAAGATCAGTTTACTAAACAGAGGTAAACTATCTCTGCTTAGTTTTCGGTCCCTCTGATTCTCCAGCTCTGGGCTGGAGAATCTGGATGGAGAACACAGATCTCCAGAGAAGGGCTGACATGATCTCCTGAGTGTCATAAACTGTGAATGACCAGAGAATAGCTGAGATCTGTTGAATCGCAGCTATTCTCTGTGTCAATAAAGGGACACCATTGTCATAAAAGTTACAGTTTTTGTAGTTGCTGACTTTTTTTTTTTTTCGAGTGGAATTCCACTTTAGGCTGGCCGTACATGTCTAGATTTTCATTTGAGAATTTGTATTTTAACCCCTTTACGCCGGCCGCACGCAAATGTGCGGCCTCCAGGCATCTAGGCCTAGACGCCGAGCGGGCGCACATTTGCGTTCAGATAAGAAAAAACATATGTGCTGAGAGCGTGCGCTGCGCGCTCCCAGCACACATGTCCGGTACTCACGGAAGGGGTCCCGGTCTGCCCTTTCGACCTTTCCCGGTCACATGATCCCTAAACCACGCCCCGCCTCCCAGCTTCTGAAACTCTTAATGGGCCGGGAGGCGCCGGCAGGAAGGGGTTAAGAATATTATTTTGACTTTCTAATCATTATTGGGGGTCAAATTAATGTTCATTTTCGACAGCAGTGATGGGAAAATTCAAAGGGGCGGGAAGGAAAACTTTTCTGGATCCAATGAATTTTAGGCCAGTGTACGTGGTTACTGTTCAGAAATAGCATTCATTTTAAAATCGAATGTTAAAAGCAAAAGACAATATTCGAACGACATTTGTCCATTCATCGAATGTTCAAAGAATTTTTGTAGGTTTTTTTTTCACGAATATTCTCGTCTCAAAATATCTACACGTGTATGGCCAGCTTAATTTTTCTTTCACGCACATCTCTAAGAATTGCCATACCTGGAATTCAGCTTTAACCACTTAACCCCTTGACGCCGACGTCACACAAATATGCGGCCTCAGAGAACTGGGGCCACATATTTGCGTACCTGTCTTTGTGCTGGAAGTGTGCTGCATGGTGCACTCCCAGCACAAAGACCGCAGTGTCACTGATAACCTCAGGTCTGGTTGTAACAATCGGGACCCGGGATTCCCGATTTCGAGTCTCATGATCATTGTGATAGCCTCTGATTGGCTATCACAGTGATTAGTCACTGTGGAGTCCACAGTTTTTTGTTTTTTTTCTCCCTGAATGGAGGAGAGCAATACATTGTATCTCTGTCTCCTTGCATAGAGAAAAAAAAAACAACTGTGTAAAAAAAAAAAGATAAATAAATATTATAACATAAAAGAGAAAATACATAGATCAAGGTTTGGTCTAGTTCAGTGCCAGGATTAGTGTTTGGGCCAAGGTCAGGGTCAAAGGTCAGGTTTTCTTTTTTTTTAATTGGTATCTGTCAGTATGTTTTAGGTAAAAAAAAAACAAAACGCACACTGTTGTTTCTGGGCTGTACTCTGGGTACAAACAACAAATAACACACATATATGGTATCTCTGTGATCGTCAGGAGCTGGAAAATTTATTTTGGGTTGTTCTTTGGTGGTAGGTTATGGTAGTAACAAGAAACACACAGCTAAATTTAACAAATTTTTTTTTTTTTACTATTAGGCCAGTTTTCCTTTGATAATAAAAATAATCAGGAGATATCCATTACCATTTACCACCAATGAAAGCCCAATTTGTTCTGAAAAAAAACGCGGTATAATTCACCTGGATGTACAAAGTCGTAGTGATGATATGTACGGGTTTTACTAACACGTGTCAAAGTTGTAAAATTTTACTTAGGCTTTAAGATTTGTTTTACCCTCAAGTGTGAAGGGGTTAAGGACCAGCGATGTACCGGTACATTGCAGGACTTTGAGCCACACTGATGTGGCGTTCTCTGTGCGAATTCCACGCCGCATCAGAATCGCACCCCATTTATGCGAACCGCTGCGGGTGTGTATGTTAACAACACCCTGAAAGCCGTCCGCAAAATGCAGTGAGATGTGCACAATTGTTAAGCGTAGCGTGTTTGGTATCTATTAATTTGGCATAGCATCATCTTTTCTAGTTTACCAAACAATTGGGTATTATATTGTGTATTTGTGCATTAAAATGAAAAAAAAAGTGTATTTTTTCTTAAATAAATGCATTTGAAAAACCGCTGCGCAAATACCGTGCAACATAAAAAATTGCAACACCCACCATTCTATTCTGTAGGGCCTCTGCTTTAGAAAATATATACAGTTGCAAGAAAAAGTATGTGAACCCCTTGGGATTACGTGGAGTTTTGCATGAATTGGGCATAAAATGTGCTCTGAACGTCATCTAAGTCACAACAATAGAAGAACACAGTCTGCTGAACATAATACTACACAAACATTAGATGTTGCCATGGTTTAATTGCACATAACATGTAAACATTCACAGTGCAGGGAGGAAAAAGTATGTGAACCTTTGGACTTAATAACTGGTTAACCCTCCTTTGGCAGCAATAACCTCAACCAAACGTTTCCTGTAGTTGCAGATCAGACCTCCACAATGATCTGGAGTCATTTTGGACCACTCCTCTTCACAAAACTGTTTCAGTGTAGCAATATTCTTGGGATGTCTGGTGTGAATCGCTCTCTTAAGGTCATGCCACAGCATTTCATTCGGGTTGAGGTCAGGACTCTGAATGGGCCACTCCAGAAGGCGTATTCTGTGCAGTTGCAGCCATTGTTTTGTTGAATGACTTGTATGCTTTGGGTCATTGTCCTGTTGCATCACCCATCCTCTGCGGAGCTTCAGTTGGCGGACAGATGGTCGTACATTTTCCTGCAAAATGTCTTGATAAACACTGGAATTCATTTTCCCATCAATGACAACAATCCGTCCAGGCCCTGAGGCAGCAAAGCAGCCCCAAACCATGATGCTCCCTCCGCCATGTTTCACAGTGGGGATGAGGTTTTGATGTTGGTGTGCTGTGCCTTTTTTTCTCCACACATAGTGTTGTGTGTTCTTCCCAAACAACTCAATCTTGGTTTCATCTGTCCACAGTATATTTTGCCAGTAGTGCTGTGGAACATCCAGGTGCTCTTTTGCAAACTTCAAACGTGCTGCAATATTCTTTTTGGACAGCAATGGCTTCCTCCGTGGTGTCCTCCCATGTACTCCATTCTTGTTTAATGTTTTCCTTATTGTAGATGTGTCAACAAAAATGTTAGCATGTGCCAGAGATTTCTGTAGGTCTTTAGCTGACACTCTGGGATTCTTCTTTACCTCATGCAGCATTCTGCGCTGTGCTCTTGCAGTCATTTTTACAGGATGACCACGTCTAGGGAGAGTAGCAACAGTGCTAAACTTTCTCCATTTGTAGACAGTCTGTCTTACCGTGGACACATGAACATCAAGGCTTTTGGAGATACTTTTGTAACCCTTTCCAGCTTCATGCAAGTCAACAATTCTTGATCGTAGGTCTTCTGAGAGCTCTTTTCTGCGAGGCATGGTTCACATCAGACAGTGCTTCTTGAAACCAGTAAACCCAAAACAGGTGTGTGTTTTTTAAGGGCAGGACAGCTGTCAGCAACACATCCAATATCATCACACTGATTGGAGTCAAGGTTGGCTCACTCCTGGCTCCAATTAGCTCTGGGAGAAGTCATTAAGCTAGGACCTCACATACTTTTTCCTCCCTGCACTGTGAATGTTTACATGTTGTGTGCAATTAAACCATGGCAACATCTAATGTTTGTGTAGTATTATGTTCAGCAGTCTGTGTTCTTCTATTGTTGTGACTTAGATGACGTTCAGAGCACATTTTATGCCCAATTCATGCAAAACTCCATGTAATCCCAAGGGGTTCACATACTTTTTCCTGCAACTGTATCTAATGTTTGGGGGTTCTAAATAATTTTCTAGCAATACTGATTTTTACATGTAAACAAAAAGTATCAGAAAAGGCTTAAGTAACGTCTCATTTTTTATAAAATAAACACAATGGGGATGATTTTTTATTTTTTTTGTCATTTCAATAAAGTTGAAAAAAAAAGTAAATGGCATGAGGAGTCAATTATTTACTTTCACAATGCACTTCAGGGGCTGCTAGACATGTGCAGAACAAAAAAAGATTTGTTTTGTTTAGAATTGATTTGTTAAGTTACTAATTTCATTTTGTTGCATTCGTAACAAAATTTGTTTCATTTCATTTATTCGTTTTCGACCATATACAAATTTATCCAAATGATTTGAAGTATTAAAATTAAGCTTGAATTAAAAATATTAAATATATCTGAATCCATTGTGAAGAATAGCTGGTTCTATCCTATTGGAAATTCAAACTTTGGAAAATGGCTATATTCTTTCTGTTCCATTCTTTTCTATTCTATTCCTTTATTTTTCTATTCTTTTCTTTTCTTTTTTTATTCTGTTCGGTTCTAATCCATTCTATTTTTTACTATTCTATTCCTTTATTTTAACTTCTACTCTTTTATTCTCTGTTCTATTTTATTCTTTTCTATTCTTTTGGAAATACAAAAGTCGGAAGACAGCTATTTTATTCTATTCAGAAACTCAAATTTCAAAATTTGAATTTTCGGAAGACAGCTATTCTTTCTATTCTGTTCTTTTATTTTCTATTCTATTCTTTTATTTTCTATTCAGTTCCATTCTGTTTTATTCTCGAAATTCGAATTCCAAAAAATGGATACATTAACACTAACACAATACACACTGGGGGTTTTGTACTAAAACTTTACTATTCTTTTGGAAATTCGGAAGATAGCGATATTCTTACTGTTTTATTCTATTCTATTCAAAATTCAAATTTCAAAATTTGAATTTCAGAAGATGACTATATTCTTTCTATTCTATTCTTTTATTTTCTGTTCATGGGCAGCACAGTGGCTAAATGGTTAGCACTTCCGCCTGGCAGTACTAGGGTCGTTGGTTCAAATCCCAACCACAGCACCTCCTTCCTGCCTAGAGTTTACATGTTCTGCCTTGGTGGATTTCCTCCGGGTACTCCGGTTTCCTCCCACACTCCAAAGACATGCTGGGAGGTTAATTTGATCCTGTCTAAATTGGCCCTAGTATGTGTATATATATATATACAGTATATACTGTATGAATGTGAGTTAGGGACCTTTGATTGTACGCCCCTTGAGGGTTAGGGACTGATGTGAATGTACAATATATATGTAAAGTGCTGCGTAAATTGATGGCGCTATATAAGTACATGTAAAAAATAAATAAATATTCAGTTTTTTTCTCTTCTATCCTTTTTAAAATTTGAATTCCAGAAGACGGATACATTAACACCTAACACAATACACACTGGGGGTTTAGTTACTAAACTGGAGAGTGCAAAATCTGGTGCACTTGATCCATTCATTGAAGCAGGCCCTTCTTAACTATAATTCAAAGAGGACTCTTTATATATTTATTTATGGACACATTTTATATGTAAATTTCCTATAATATTGATTTTTCACTTTTTTGATGATTATTGATATATTTTAATCAGCATTTGATCAGTATTTGAGTTTTTGATTTATCGCGCACACAAGGATATATTATATATTTTAATCCCATTTATATATATTTATTTAATTTAAAGATTCAGATATACCGTATTTTTCACTCCATAAGACACACTTTTTTCCCCCAAAAAAAGGGGGGAAAATGTCAGTGCGTCTTATGGAGCAAATATGGAGCGGCCGGTCCGGTATTTCCACCGCCGCCGTGTCAGAATACCAGGCCGGCCGCTCAGCTCTGCAGCGGGACCTTACTTGTTCCTCTATCCAGCGGCGCGCTGTTTTCCCGGCTTCTGTAGTGTGGGCGCTCGGCTTGACTGTTTGTGAATGGTAAGGCGGCCCCTGGGACACGTGACAGGTCCTAGAAGCCGCCGGACCAATCACAAAGAGCAGCGCTTCTCGCTTATGCGCACTGGGCACCCGGCTGTCAAGCCGAGCGCCGACACTACAGAAGCCGGGAAGACAGCGCGCCGCTGGATAGAGGAACAGGTAAGGTCCCGCAGCAGAGCGGACACTAGCTAAAGAACAACTCCACAGAAGTAAGAGCGGGTACCTGTCAAATGCAGGTACCCGCTCCCCGCCCCTCCCCAAAGGTCAGCAGTCATCTCCTGTACTGTGTCCGCAGTCTCTGGTCATCTCCTGTACTGTCCGCAGTGTCTGGTCATCTCCTGTACCGCGTCCGCAGTCTCTGGTCATCTCCTGTACCGTGTCCGCAGTCTCTGGTCATCCCCTGTACCGTGTCCGCAGTCTCTGGTCTTCTCCTGTACCGTGTCCGCAGTCTCTGGTCTTCTCCTGTACCGTGTCCGCAGTCTCTGGTCATCTTCTGTACCGTGTCTGCAGTCTCTGGTCATCTCCTGTACCGTGTCCGCAGTCTCTGGTCATCGTCTGTACCGTGTCCGCAGTCTCTGGTCATCTCCTGTACTGTGTCCGCAGTCTCTGGTCATCGTCTGTACTGTGTCCGCAGTGTCTGGTCATCTCCTGTACTATGTCCGCAGTGTCTGGTCATCTCCTGTACTATGTCCGCAGTCTCTGGTCATCTCCTGTACTATGTCCGCAGTGTCTGGTCATCTCCTGTACTATGTCTGCAGTCTCTGGTCATCTCCTGTACTGTCCGCAGTCTCTGGTCATCCCTGTACTGTGTCCGCAGTCTCTGGTCATCCCTGTACTGTCCGCAGTCTCTGGTCATCTCCTGTACTGTGTCCGCAGTCTCTGGTCATCTCCTGTACTGTCCGCAGTCTCTGGTCATCTCCTGTACTGTGTCCGCAGTCTCTGGTCATCTCCTGTACTGTGTCCGCAGTCTCTGGTCATCTCCTGTACTGTCCGCAGTCTCTGGTCATCTCCTGTACTGTGTCCGCAGTCTCTGGTCATCTCCTGTACTGTCCGCAGTCTCTGGTCATCTCCTGTACTGTGTCCGCAGTCTCTGGTCATCTCCTGTACTGTGTCCGCAGTCTCTGGTCATCTCCTGTATAATGTCTGCAGTCTATTGGTTCAGAATATTTTTTTTCCTGTTTTCTGCCTCTAAAACCTAGGTGCGTCTTATGGAGCGAAAAATACGGTATATGGGTAATATGTACAGTGGGGATCGAAAGTTTGGGCACCCCAGCTAAAAATTTGTATTAATGTGCATAAAGAAGCCAAGGAAAGATGGAAAAATCTCCAAAAGGCATCAAATTACAGATTAGACATTCTTATAATATGTCAACAAAAGTTAGATTTTATTTCTATCATTTACACTTTCAAAATAAAAGAAAACAAGAAAATGGCGTCTGCAAAAGTTTGGGCACCCTGCAGAATTTATAGCATGCACTGCCCCCTTTGCAAAGCTGAGACCTGCCAGTGTAATGGATTGTTCTCAATCATCGTCTGGGAAGACCAGGTGATGTCAATCTCAAAGGTTTTAAATGCCCAGACTCATCTGACCTTGCCCCAACAATCAGCACCATGGGTTCTTCTAAGCAGGTGTCTAGAAAACTGAAACTGAAAATAGTTGACGCTCACAAAGCTGGAGAAGGCTATAAGAAGATAGCAAAGCGTTTTCAGATGTCAATATCCTCTGTTCGGAATGTAATTAAGAAAGGCAGTCATCAGGAACAGTGGAAGTTAAAGCAAGATCTGGAAGACCAAGAAAAATATCAGACAGAACAGCTCGCAGGCTTGTGAGAAAAACAATTCAAAACCCACGTTTGACTGCACGATCCCTCCAGAAAGATCTGGCAGACACTGGAGTTGTGGTACACTATTCCACTATAAAGAGATACTTGTACAAATATGGTCTTCATGGAAGAGTCATCAGAAGAAAACCTCTTCTATGTCCTCACCACAAAAATCATCGTTTGAACTTTGCAAATGAACATATAGACAAGCCTGATGCATTTTGGAAACAGGTTCTGTGGACCGATGAGGTTAAAATTGAACTTTTTGGCCGGAATGAGCAAAGGTACGTTTGGAGAAGAAGGGGCACAGAATTTAATGAAAAGAACCTCTGTCCAACTGTTAAGCATGGGGTTGGATCAATCATGCTTTGGGGTTGTGTTGCAGCCAGTGGCACAGGGAACATCTCACGAGTAGAAAGAAAAATGGCTTCAATAAAATTTCAGCAAATTTGGATGGTAACTTGATGCCATCTGTGAAAAAGCTGAAGTTAAAGAGAGGATGGCTTCTACAAATGGATAATGATCCTAAACACACCTCGAAATCCACGGGGGATTACATCAAGAGGCGTAAACTGAAGGTTTTGCCATGGCCTTCACAATCTCCTGACCTCAACATCATTGAAAATCTATGGATAGACCTTAAAAGAGCAGTGCGTGACAGACAGCCCAGAGATCTCAAAGAACTGGAAGACTTTTGTAAGGAAGAATGGGCAAAGATACCTCAAACAAGAATTGAAAGACTCTTGGCTGGCTACAAAAAGCGTTTACAAGCTGTGATACTTGCCAAAGGGGGCAGTACAAGATATTAACTCTGCAGGGTGCCCAAACTTTTGCAGACGCCATTTTTTTGTTTTCTGTTATTTTGAAAGTGTAAATGATGGAAATAAAATCTAACTTTTGCTGACATATTATAAGAATGTCTAATCTGTAATTTGATGCCTTTTGGAGATTTTTCCATCTTTCCTTGGCTTCTTTATGCACATTAATACAAATTTTTAGCTGGGGTGCCCAAACTTTCGATCCCCACTGTAAATAATAATCACAGGAGCGTGACACTATATTTTATATCATTTTATTTTGTGCAAAATCTGGTGCAGCTCTGCATAGAAACCAATCAGCTTCTAAGTTATATTGCCAAAGTTTAATGGAAATTTTACGCTGACGTTTGAAGCTGATTGGCTACCATGCACCGCTGCACCAAATTCTGAGCACTCCAGTTTTAGTAAATCCCCCCCCCCCCAGTCTTTGAAGGAAATCAGCAACAGTATGCAATATGTTTACATTTTGAATTTGATTCGATTTAGTTTCAAATTCAGATAATTCATTATTTTGGATAAAATTTTGTTTCAATATTTCAGATTCGTTTAAATTCTTTACTATTGTAATTTGGATACATCTGAATCTCTGAATAATGAAAATTTCATCCGAATTCTGATTCGGAATGATGCGAACCGCACGTCTAGTGGCCGCCACAGTCCTTAAAAGCGTAACCTGAATCTAGTGGCTACTAAATTCTACCTGCCTACCAGGGGCGGACTGACAACTCATGGGGCCCCCCGGGCAATAGGGGATCATGGGGCCCCTGTGTCCTTACCCAAACTCAAAAAAGCCTATGAAAAAAGGTACAAGGGGCATCTCATGGGGCCCCTTCTGACCCCGGGCCCTCGGGCAGTGCCCGAGTTTCCAAATGGTCAGTCCACCCCTGCTGCCTACCTGATACCATAGAAAGTTACCGTGTTCCCGGGAACATAGATTTGCTGCAGATTTTTGCAAACCTGTATCATTGGAAGACGGATCCTCCTTAAATCTTTTTGTTTTGGGGGCGGGGTTTTCTTCCTGTGCGTTCTACGCAGACAGCACGATTTCCTGAAACTTATGACTTACCAGCGTCTGTATGAGAGCCCACAGGGGACGGGGCCGCCATGCCTGTCATCAGGAAATCCCCCATCGAATTCCCCCTGTGTAATTAATTAGGCATCTCTGTTATGGCTGGACATGTTATACACGGAAATAATGGGGCTGTAAATTCTGACTGTATGGTCAGTTTAGACTTGTGGATGGGGGATGGTAGAAACATGTCGTTGAGCAGCGTTTTTACAGCCCCCCATCCCCTTAAGCTGCAATGGTGCCGAGCAGAGGTGTTCACAAGCTTTGCTTTGGAGCCGCAAAAAAATTGTCCCCCCCCCCCATAAATTTCTGTGAACAGTACCGCCTTTGAACATAACCAATTTTAGCAAATGGGTCCACACTGCAACTACAGTGGTGTGGCATTTAAGGGGTAAGATTTGCGGTGAATAGGCGACATATTGTCTCCCCACCACCTGGTAAATGCTTCTGAAAAGTGATCCAAACTTAGATTGCTCTTTAGAGGCATGGTAATTTTGCCGCACATCTGTTCCTAGCCTTAGGGCCAGTTCACACTCCATGCGTTTCAGTTGCTTTTTTTTTCTACATCCACAATGCACAGAAAGTAGGTGATATGGTTGTTAATGTCATAGTTCACATCAGTGCTTGCAGTTCCAGTGCGTTTCGGTTGCAGAAAAAAAAAGAACAGGATGCATTTTTCCTGTACAGAACTGTAGTAGAATGCGGTAAAATGCATAAAAATGCACCAGAACGCATAAAAAATGCACTGCAACATACAGTACATGTCCCTTTTAAAATTGAAAGAGAGGGGGGGTAAATTAATCGGAAAGCATAAAAAACGGACTGGAACACGCCAGAAACGCATAGAAATAGCAAAGCGATGCGGCAAAAAGGCTGAAAAAATGTGCATGCGGAAACGCATCCAGAACACATTTGGACTGCATTTCTATAATCTGAACCGGCCCTAAGGCTGGATTCACAGTGTTCTTGTACGTTGCATTAATGCACTGCGGTGTGTTTAGGTTTTGTGCTGCCCTAGGCAACACAAAAATTGGGAACTGAGAGAGGGAGGCGGGGGGGGGGGGGCAAAAAGAAAGAGGCAGGGAGAGGGGGGCAGGTAGAGGGAGAGGGGTGGGTAGAGAAAGAGAGGGAGAGAGAGTGCAGGAGAGAGGGGGCAGGGAGAGAGAGACAGGGAGAGGGGCAGATAGGGGGAGAGGGGTGGGTAGAGAGGGAGAGAGAGTGTAGGAGAGAGAGAGAGGGAGGGTGCAGGGAGAGGGGGCAAGGAGAGAGAGAGAGTAGGAGAGAGAGGAGGCAGGGAGAGAAAAAGAGAGAGGGAGAGAGAGGGGGCAGGGAGAGAAAAAGAGAGAGAGAGGGATAGAGAGAAGTAGAGAGAGAAGGGGCAGGGAGAGAGAGGGGGCAAGTAGAGAGCGAGAGGGGGCAGGAAGGGGAAAAGAGAGAGAGGGCAGGGAGTGATGATGCTGCCTGTGTTCCTGCCGAGCGTTCAGCCTGTAAGGGGTTAATTGACCTCTTCGGCTGCAGCAGTTCGGTGTGTTCTGTCTGCATTCGCAGTTTCTGCCGCCACTACTGGCTCTCAAGATTCAGATTTTGCTGGATCACGCGGAGGCGCCTATATCGGCTGGCAGCTGCGCCACCACACCACTGACCGCCCCCCTCCCGGTCCATGTCCATTGGCCCAGGCTGGCAACACTCACCTGCTGACAGCAAGGCGGGAGGAAGCGGCTGTGCCTGTGCAGACCGCAATCACCCACAAGCCAGCCCCGCCACCACACATGCCTCCAGTCGGCCAATCACAGGGCACCCCTCACTGTGCTTTGGGCCCGCTAAGAGCCTCATGCTACTATGGAGAGCGGTGGTAGGAGCGGGTGCGCAGTATCAGACAGACAGACAAAAGTTAGGGATGGAGTGACAGTGGATAGCGGGCGCGGGACTGTATGCATCCCTCTAGTTATTGCACCACCCATGGCAAACGCCTTGTTTGCCTTGCGGTAAATACGTCCCTGATCGCAGGTGGAATTGCAGCAGTTCTGCCCATGATCCTAAATTGCAAAAAAGAATGGCACCACAATTTTCTACGGGACCTGGCATAATTTCTGCTACTGAAATCAACAACGAGGCACTATTTCACCTATTGACACCAATGATGGGGCACTATTCCTCCCACTATTACAAAGCATAGGACACTATTCCTCCCAATGACACCAGTGATGGGGCACTATTCCTCCCACTGATACCAATGATGGGGCAATTTTTCTCCCACTGACACAAATGATGGGGCACTGTTCTTCCCAATGACACCAATGATGAGGCACTATTCCTCCCACTGACACCAATGACGAGGCACTGTTGCTTCCACTATTACCAAACATAGGACACTATTCCTCCCACTGACACCAATGATGGGGCACTTTTTCTCCCACTGACACCAATGATGGGGCACTATTCCTCCCATTGACACCAGTGATGGGGCACTATACATCCTACTGACACCAACAATGGGGCATAATTTTTGCTACTGAAATCAACAACGAGGTACTATTTCACCTGTTGGCACCAATGATTCCTCCCACTATTACAAAGCATAGGACACTATTCCTCCCATTATTACAAAGCATAGGACACTATTCCTCCCAATGACACCAGTGATGGGGCACTTTTTCTCCCACTGACTCCAATGATGGGACACTAATTCTTCCACTGACACCAATGATGGGGCACTATTCCTCCCCCTGACACCAATGATGAGGCACTATTCCTCCCACTGACACCAATGATGGGGCACTTTTTCTCCCACTGACACCAATGATGGGGCACTATTCCTCCCATTGACACCAGTGATGGGGCACTGTTCTTCCCAATGACACCAATGATGAGTCACTATTCCTCCCACTGACACCAATGATGGGGCACTATTCCTCCCACTGACACCAATGATGGGGCACTATTCCTCCCATTGACACCAGTGATGGGGCACTATTCCTCCCACTGACACCAATAACAGGTTGCTTTTCTTCCTCCTATACCAGAGAAGCATTTTTTACTCCCACTGATACCAGGACAATTTCTACTTCCACTGGCCACAGTCCGGCCCCCCTAAAGTCTGAAGGATGGTAAACTGGCCCTTTGCTTCGAAAATGTGGAGACCCCTGTTCTAGAAGGATCCCATACTTAAATTTCTTCTTTAACCTGGCCATACACTAATAGATTTTCAAACAACCTTTGTAAGAAAATTCTCATCAGTACATTCGATGACATGAAATCCATTAAAATGACTTTGAAAAATGTTTGTTTTTAACATTTGACGTTGGAGTGTATGGACTTTCCTGAACAAAAACCACATTCACTGTTAGAAATTGGTTCATTCAAGAGAAACTTTCTATCCTGCTCCTTCGAATTTTCTTGTTGTTTTGGTTGAAAACAAACATCGATTCGACCCCACTAGCGATTAGAAAATCAAACGAATGTTCTGAATCATTTCTGTCAATTTGTTTTTTGCCCACAGCTCTACTTTAAGGCCTCGCGCACAATGGACGGTGTAAAAACGCCAGTAGCATTAGCTGTAGAATGCCGCGTTAAAAACCTGCATTTTGTCGTGTTTTTGCATTAGCATTTTTCAGCTTTTTGGGTTTTTTAGTAAAACTATACTCCCACAAAAGCTTTAGGTTCAAAAACGCCCTATAGCTGCGTTTTGCAGCGTTAGAGCATTTTTACAGCTGAAAAACTCCTCTTCAAATGCAATAGTTCTGGGGGTTTCTCCAGCCTGAAACATGATTTCTGCAGCATTTTGAAGAAACGCAGTACAGTCCATTTAGCATGATTTCTTATGGGACACGTTAACACCTGTGCGTTTTATAATAAATATATATATATATATATATATATATTACAAATAAATAATTGTTCTTTATACATTTTAGGCCAAAATGTATCCTGCTACATTTATTTGGTGAAAATAACCCAAATTATTGTATACTATTTACCTCAGGTTCACACCTAAGCGTTTTCCGCAGTGTTTTGCAGAAACGCAGTACAGTCCATGTAACATGATTTCCTATGGGACACGTTAACTTGTTGCCGACCGCAGATAGCCGAATGACGGCTGCACTGCGGCCGGCCAGTTCTGAGTGGACGTCATATGACGTCCCCCCAGAACGCGTTCTCCTGCGCGCCCCAGGGGGCGCGCACCCGGCGATCTCCGTGATCGCTGTGTCCTACGGACACAGCTGATCACGTGATGTGGTAAAAGGCCAATCACAGCGGCCTTTTACCACCTGATCAGCGGTGTCCAATGACACGCTGATCAGAGGGAAATGCAAGTGCCGGTTCTCGGCTGCACTTTCCTCACGCTGTCAGATCGTGAGGAAAGTACTGCCGAGAACCGGCAGTTGTCAGAGCGGGGATCGGCACCGATCATCAGGGCACTGATGATCAGTGCCCTGATGATCGGTGCCCAGCAGTGCCACCCGCAAGTTCCGCCCACCTGTGCCCAGCAGTGCGCCCACTAGCTCCGCCCACCTGTGCCTAGCAGATCACCCACCTGTGCCCAGCAGTGCACCCACCTGTGCCCAGCAGTGCACCCACCTGTGCCACTCTGCAATGTCACACACCTGTGCCCAGAAGTGCCACCTACCTGTGCCCAGCAGTGCCACCCACCTGTGCCCACCCACCTGTGCCCACCAGTGCCACCCACCTGTGCCCACCCACCAGTGCCACCCACCAGTGCAGCCCAGCAGTGCTGCCAGTCAGTGCCACCAGTCAGTGCCCAGCGGTTGTGCCAGTCAGTGCCGCCAGTCAGTGCCCAGCAGTGATGCCAGTCAGTGCCGTCTATCAGTACCCATCATCAGTGTCACCTATCAGTGCCGCCTATCAGTGCTGCATATTAGTGCCGCCTATCCGTGACACCTCATTAGTGCTGTCTATCAGTGCCGCCTATCCGTGCCACCTCATTAGTACTGCCTATCAGTGCCCTTTAGTGCTGCCTATCAGTGCCCATCAGTGCCGCCTATCAGTGTCCATCAGTGCTGCCTCATCAACGCACATCAGTGAAGGAGAAAAATTACCTGTTTGAAAAATTTTATAATAGAAACAAAGAAACTTTTTTTTTTTTTCAAATTTTTGGCAATTTTTTATTTATAGTGCAAAAAGTAAAGCGCCCAGTGGCGATTAAATACCACCAAAAGAAAGCTCTATTTGTGAGAAAAAAATGATCAAAATTTCATATGGGTACAATGTTGCATGACCGCGCAATTGTCAATCAAAGTGCGGCAGCGCTGAAAGCTGAAAATTGGCCTGGTAAATAAGGGGGTATAAGTGCCTGGTAGGCAAGTGGTTAACACCTGTGCGTTTTCATCTGGTGCGTTTTTTTTTTAATGGGTCAGGGACTTTTTTTTAATACAAAAAAATTGCGTTTTTGTTTCTATAGACTCCAGTGGAAATGCTGCAGAAAAGCATGTATTGCTTTTTTGCCGTGTTTTTGATGCACTTTGCGTTTTAAATCTGCCTAGCAACAAGCAAAATATAAAAAAAGAGAAAAAAAAGTGTAAAAGATTTTTGTTTTTAACATTTGACCGTGTTAAAAACGTGCGTTTTGTCGTGTTTTTGCATTAGCATTTTTCAGCTTTTTGGGTTTTTTAGTAAAACTATACTCCCACAAAAGCTTTAGGTTCAAAAACGCCCTATAGCTGCGTTTTGCAGTGTTAGAGCATTTTTACAGCTGAAAAACTCCTCTTCAAATGCAATAGTTCTGGGGGTTTCTCCAGCCTGAAACATGATTTCTGCAGCATTTTGAAGAAACGCAGTACAGTCCATGTAATATGATTTCCTATGGGACACGTTAACACTTGTGCTTTTTATAATAAATATATATATATATATATATTTTGCAAATAAATAATTGTTCTTTATATATTTTAGGCCAAAATGTATTTTGCTACATTTATTTGGTGAAAATAACCCAAATTATTGTATATTATTTACCTCAGGTTCACACCTAAGCGTTTTCCGCAGCATTTTGAATAAACGCAGTACAGTCCATGTAACATGATTTCCTATGGGACACGTTAACACCTGTGCTTTTTATAATAAATATATATATATATATTGCAAATAAATAATTGTTCTTTATACATTTTAGGCCAAAATGTATCCTGCTACATTTATTTGGTGAAAATAACCCAAATTATTGTATATTATTTACCCTAGGTTCCAGGGGCGGACTGAACATTTGGAAACTCGGGCACTGCCCGAGGGCCCTGGGTCAGTAGGGGGCCCCATGAGATGCCCCTGGTACCTTTTTCATAGGCTTTTTTGAGTTTGGGCGAGGACACAGGGGCCCCATGATCCCCTATTGCCCGGGGGCCCCATGAGTTGTCAGTCCGCCCCTGCTAGGTTCACACCTAAGCATTTTCCGCAGCATTTTGCAGAAACGCAGTACAGTACATGTAACATGATTTCCTATGGGACACATTAACACCTGTGCGTTTTCATCCGGCGCGTTTTTTTTTTAAAGGGTCAGGGACTTTTTTTGTTTTTATAGACTCCAGTGGAAATGCTGCAGAAAAGTATGTATTGCATTTTTGCTGTGTTTTTTATGGCGTTTTGCATTTAAATCTGTCTAGCAACAAGATGAAAAAAAAAAGTGCAAAAACCCCAAACGCAAAGCAGAAACGACTCAAACTCAACCTGCATAGGTGTGAACCTAGTCTTAGTCTGTAGGAAAGTTTTGGAGTCCACAAACTATGGTATATATCTGAAAATCTTTTGGTCCTGCTGTACTGACGGCCGATCTCATTTCTTGAGGCCCGAAAATGCCAGGACCTTACAAATACCCCCCAACAGGGGCAGACTGACCATTTGGAAACTTGGGCACTGCCCAAGGGCCTGGAGTCAGTAGGGGGCCCATGAGATGCCCCTGGTACCTTTCATATGCTTTTTTGGGTATGGTTTGAGTGTGGGCGAGGACACAGGATCCCCATGTTCTCCTATTGCCCAGGGGCCCCATGAGTTGTCAGTCCACCCCTGCCCCCCAAATAGCCCCGTTTTGGAAAGTAGACAGTCTGAGGTGTCTAGTAAGAGGCATGGAGAGTTTTTTTGACATCATTTTTTTTGTCATCATTTTTGGAAAATGAATAAATGGTCTCTCCTAGTCCCTGATGCCATGATAGTACATTGGCAGTACCTCTGCCCTCCTGCAGCACGGTCGCAGTCTCCTTCTGTCTCTGCTCATTGCAGCTTGGAGTAGGAAGGGTTAAGTCTCTCTTTTTTTTTTTTTCAGACAAACCTGAGTTCAGTGGGGATACAGAAGCTGAATTTGTTCTCTAAGCGCCGCTCACTTCTGTCTGCACCATAGCAACATCCTTCCTGCCGCGGTTTGTACAGAACGCAGAGTACTCACAATTCGGCCTTGAGAGGAAAAATATGTTTACTACGAGAGAGACAGAGTAATGTTCGTTTTCATGATATCACAGTCCCCAGGTTTAAAGAGACACTGTCCCGGCCCCATGCCCATTAAAAAAAAACAAAACACCGCGCAGAACACTTGTTCATCAGACAAAGGGCTCCCACCACTGTATTTGGCGACCTGAGATTTGCACACGTCTGACAGGCTGCACGGTTGTGTCTGGCAGGGGAAATGGACCTGATCTTTCTCTGCTGCAGTTTCACTTTCACTTGCAAGACTTGTCCCTCCCATGGGCTGTGACTAGACCTCATTTAGAATCCTGTGTTCAGTTTTGGAGACCTCACTTACAAAAAAGATATTGATAAGATAGAACAAGTCCAGAGACGGGCAACAAAAATTGTGTAGCACTGCCCCTTGAGGAGCTGCTGAAGATTTGGGTCCCCCTATAGTCCTGCACAGCCAGGCAACATGCATTTTCCACAGACTTGCATACCAGAGACAGTAAACAGCCCTTGAGGTGTATTTTGTTTTAGTTATTTTAGGGATGTTGAACTTGGATGGGGTTGAGGGGTGTATGGGATACCCAAGGGAACTGTAAATTGAGGACAACTTCCTGGCAACAATGTACAAGTCTTTCCACAGAAAAAAGTTATTTCTTGGAGAGCTCTCCAGCCTCTCTTAGTGTGCCACCTCAGTCCCCAGAATCCTCTTCCCATCCAGCAATCTGGAGGAAATTCCTGGGCAGGGGGATCCAGTGCTGCCACTTAAAATGAAACAGTCCCAGGTAAGGAGCTAGTCAAGTTTTCCACCAGAATGCCCTTTCCCCTTAACTGGCCCAGGGGGTGCAGGATTGCTGTGTGCTTGATTGGTGACTGCCTTCAGGCCTTCTGCTGGTCTGGCTTCTTCCCTGCTGCACAGGTGGTCCTCTCTCAGGGGACTCCCGAAGTTGAGTGATCCTCCTTTCCAGAAAATCTGCCTGGAGGTAGGCCCCCTTCCCACTGGGCCCCCTCCCAGGCTCCTGCATCTCAGCCTTCCTCACATCTTCCACCTGAACTCTCCTGCTGCTAAGCAGGGTCAGTCACACTTAAGGGCTGCCCTTGCCCCATGCCAAGCTTCCTGCCTGGGGATCAGCTAGGCCAGCTCCTCCTCACCCCCACCCACTGAGTTCTAGAGATTTCTCCAAGTCTCTAGATCAGGGAAGGTATCAGGGAAATGGACTGCAGAGCCTCCCAGCCAGGTTTGACACTACTAACTATTTCCCGAGGCAGCTACTCAGCCCTTCAAACTGAAAAAAAATTAACTAGCTCCCCCTAGCTAACTAGGAGGGTGCTACATTGGTAAAACTTAAAGCAGAGTTCCACCCAAAAGGGGAAGTTCCACTTTAAAGACTGGTCACCCGGTCCCCATTAAGGGTTGGCACCTTTGTTGAGTGGAGGGGGCACCCGAAATTGACAGTTACCCGCTCCCACTAATGCTGCGATCGCCTAGGTGATTGGAAGCGGAAGTTGTCCTCCTACCCTCCCTCCCCATAGCCTTCTGGGACACGCGACCAGTCCCAGAAGACTACGGGGCCATTCAGGAAGCGCATGCACAGTTGGCACTTGGCTGTGAAGCGGCAAGCTGTCACAGCCGGGTGCCCCCACTGAAGATGCCGGTGCCTGGAACACAGAACGGCCGGTGAAACCGGCTGCGGGGAGCACCCCACGGGATCGTGGGACAGGTGAGTGGCTGTTTTTTAAAAGTCAGCAGCTACAATTTTTGTAGCAGCTGACTTTTATTTTTTTACAGTGCGAGTGGAACTCCGCTTTAAGTGGTTGTAAAGGTTTACCTTCATGCACCTGAATCCAATGGGTTTTTATTCTGGTTTTTAAATACAAAACTCTAAAATAAAAGTAAACATTAAAAAAATACCATTTAATAACCTTATACATACATTACATCTATTTTTAATTAATTGAGGAAAACTAAGCATTCTTTTGGTGAGACTGTATTTTATTGTATGTATTTTACTTTATAAGCAATCCATAGACAAAAAAAGACATAACAAGAGTTTAAAGAAAAATCGTTTTTTTGCTCAAACCCGTGTTAAAACAAGTGTGGTCATTGTAGATAAAAAAAATACATTTAATCTATTTATTGTTCTGTTTGTAATGCTATAAAAGTTACAATTCTGATACAAAACACGGGGAAGTTCTTTATAAGTGAAATAAAGGATTATTTTTCATTTTCATTATCACACATTTTTTTTTAATATGATGCTAAAAAAAAAAAGGAAACAAGAAATGGAAAGAAAAAAAGTTTAAATATTAATGGTTAAAAGAATATTTTTTAAATTTATTTTTGTTTTCTATGCAATCTAAAACAAACAAAACTAAAAAATAGGGGGATTGTTTAAAACAACTAGTAAATGAAAAGCATTAATTTTATTCTGTAATTTGTTTTCTAATGTTGTAATTCTGGTATAAAAGATGGCGTTGTTTAAGGCTTTCTTTTCAGTACCGCACATTTTTTTAATGCGGCACAAAAAAATAAAATTGAATGAAAACTAAAAAAAAGTTTACTAATGTATTTGATTTTATTTCAATTAATTTGTTAAAGTTTATTAATGGTTAAAAAAATAGAATAAAAAAAAATCAGTAGAAAAATACCAGCAAAGGAGAGAAGCGGATGAAGCAGTTATTTAGGGCTGATTATGGATAAATACGGGTTAATGAGAGGTCAAATAGGAACAAATTTTATTTAAAAAAAAAACAAAAAACAATTCTACTATCAAGGTTTCTTTAACTGATGTCATATTCAGATCACCCATTCTATCTGCAGGGAAGTGAAAAGGAATAACTATAATGTAACAATACTGTTGTTACATTGTAATTCTGAATGAGACTTCTGAAATACAGCTGCTTTGTTTTGTCTACATTGTCACACCTCTAAAAATGAGCAGTGAGGAATTGATGTGACTCCTCCTCACCCTGTTTTAACCCTGTAAATGGCACGCCAACATGCGACATCTGCATGCATTGCATGCAATTGCCGGGTGGTTGCGGCACATCCCCATTCGTTTGAGTGGGTTGTGCTCAGTGGCCTTACTGAGCGTCAAATGCAACAGGAGCAAACACTAAGAACGACATGATGACTGTGACTGTGGCATGTGCACACCTTTGCCTGGGGGGGTAAAAATGAGGTCCAGTTATGTGTTTTTAACGCCCCTAAACTGCATGTCTAAATGAGCCCTTAAAGAAGCTGTGGCAACGATACAGAGCGTGTTTTCCGGCTGTCATTTTGATCATTAGGATTTGATATCAGGAGCGGCAACAGGGTAGGACTGGGGCAGGCTGGGAAAGGTTTCATGTGTCAAACCGAAACTTTCAAAAATGTTTAAAGTAGAACTATAGGGGAAAAAAATTCTTTCCTTATTGTAACTTTAATTTATTGATGATAAACCCCCCATATAATTGCATATTGGAGGTGACAGGTTCTCTTTAAGGAGCTATCCAAAGTCTATTAGACCCTCAATGCCACCTATGGATACCATTGAAGCCAACTGATCACTGACCATCCTAGATCAACTTCAAAGCCCAGCCAGAGCAGCTGAGGTTGTGGTGAACCTGGAAGCAGGGGCGGACTGACCATTTGGAAACTCTGGCACTGCCCGGGGGCCCGGGGTCAGTAGGGGGCCCCATGAGATGCCCCTGGTACCTTTTTCATAGGCTTTTTTGAGTTTGGGCAAGGACACAGGGGCCCCATGATCCCCTATTGCCCAGGGGGCCCCATGAGTTGTCAGTCCGCCCCTGCCTGGAAGTGATCAGAGATGAGCGCTTCAAGATTCATTCTGCATTGCATAGATCAGCAAATGGATGCTTACACCCCCCTCACTGTCCTGACACCCACTATGAGGGTCCTGGGCATCAAGGTGAGAGAGGGAAGTCTGGGACACATTGTGGGATGGGGAGCATCAGGTGGGGGGGGGCACATTAGAAGAATCTCCCATGTGTAAAAGCGATCAGGCGGCCATCCATCCATCCAATCATATCTACTACATAGTCATGTGTAAAAATGTGATATCAGCCATAATAGTTATGTCAACAGTTGTAAAAGACTTAGATTACATTCACATTTGGCTTTTTGGGATCTCAGGCAGAAGCAGGGGCGGACTGACCATTTGGAAACTCGGGCACTGCCCGAGGGCCCGTGGTCAGTAGGGGGCCCCATGAGATGCCCCTGGTACCTTTTTCATAGGCTTTTTTGAGTTTGGGCAAGGACACAGGGGCCCCATGATCCACTATTGCCCGGGGGCCCCATGAGTTGTCAGTCTGCCCCTGGGCAGAAGTACTGCGCTTCTGCCAGCTATCTCAAATCGCACTGCAGTCGCAAAACACATGTTCACGTGGCATTCATTTTCAATGGCACTGAAATGCGGTCACTCAGCAATCGCAGCAAACCGCAACGTGTGATGCTTGTCACCCAAACAGGAGCAGCAACCTCTTTTTGGCAACAAGCTTTGTGCCGCAATGGTCACGTTGGAACATCATGTTTAGGTGATGTTGAAAATGAATGGCACCAAAACATGTGTTTTGTGATTGAAGTGCGATTTGAGATCGCTGGCAGAGTCGTCAGTATTCTGCCGGAGATCCCAAAAAGTCAGATGTGAGTGGAGCCTAAAAGCTACATATATATTAAAGTGTTACTAAACCCCCAGCAGTACAATCAGTCTGTAGATGCAGTAAAGCATGCTTGTTATACTCACTGTGGAACCTAAGGTGTTGGGCAGCACAGTGGCTACATGGTTAGCACTTCCACCTGGCAGTATTAGGTCGTTGGTTGAAATCCCAACCACGGCACCACCTGCCTGGAGTTTGTATGTTCTCGCTGTGCCTGCGTGGGTTTCCTCTGGGTACTCTGGTTTCCTCCCACACCCCAAAGACATGCTGGGAAGTGAATTGTCTCCTGTCTAAATTGGTCCTAGTATTGTATGTATGAATGTGAGTTAAGGACTGGACTGGGACGACAAAAAATAGGCCCAGGCATTTTAGACTGAGCAGCCAATGTCTGGGGGGGGGGGGGGGTGCAGAATATTCGCAGGGGCAGTTGGTTGCAGAATATTCACAGGGTTGGTCCTCTGCACTGTAATATAAAGGGGACTGCACTGTATTGATTATAGCACAGTCCCCTTTATGTTACAGTGCCCCTAGAGATCTAATCACAGTGCCCCCTAAATATTCAAAGAGATGGCCCAAAGAGAAAGCCCAGTCCAACAAAGAGACATCCCCATCCAGCAAAGAGACAGCCCAATTCAGAAAAAAAGACATCGCTGTCCAGCAAAGGGACATCCTGCCCAGCAAAGAGAGAGCTTGTCCAGCAAAGAGACAGCCCATCCACAAAGAGCTCATCCAGCAAAGTGACATCCTGCCCAGCAAAGAGACAGCTCACACGGCAAAGAGACAGCCCGTGCAGCAAAGAGACAGCCTCATCCAGTAAAGAGACGGCCCGTCCAGCAAAGAGACAGCCACATCAAGCAAAGAGATGGCCCGTCCAGCAAGAGACAGCCCAACCAGCAAAGAGACAGCACATCCAGCAGAGACGGCCCGTCCAGCAGGAGACAGCCCATCCAGGAAAGCAAAGGCCCATTCAGCAAAGAGGCCAGCAAAAACCGCTCTAGCAATGCACACCAAGCTGAGCATGTGCAGAGTGACTCCACAGCATACAGTATATCTGATCAGAATATAAGAGGGGGACTCTGGAAGAAGGGGAGGATCAGAGAAGTCAGGATCAAACAGCCTTTTTACATAATGCAGAGGATTGACCCCTTAGGTTCCACAGTGAGTATAACAAGCATGCTTTACTACATATACAGACGGATTGTACACTTTTTAACGCACAGATTTTGGATTTTTGGGTCATTTGTTGGGCACTTTCATTACTTGACAGGACGATATAGCAATTTTCTGAATTTGTGAACAAAAAGTGTCAGAAATGGCCCCGCGTGGAGGTGGTTACGTTTCATGAGCGCTGGTTATAAACTATTCGCACTATATAAATCCCGTATAATATTTTTTTTCCAGGAAATATGGATTTGATTCACTGTGGAGCAATTATTGCAATAAAAATACAACTGCCATTTTATTCTGCAGAAAAAGTGTCATATTTAGGGGGTTTTTTAAGTAAACTTCAGGCCTAAAATGTGTATTTCATCATTTGTGCAGAAAAAAAAAAAAGATAAAATTGAAAACTTTAAACCGCAAAAATGAATCATGGAGGAAGCGGGCCGCCGATGTCCCGTTATAGTTCTGATGGGGATGATTATTGATGATATTGATTATATATGGCCAGTATGGTGGATGGATGTCGGCCTCCTGTCCCTCCATAGATGGGACGATTGCGGGACACTTGTGGCCGGGCTGTGCCGATCTCCATACGTTGTGCTGGGAATCGCACCGATCATACAGCGCCGCAACTCTCCGGTCCACCTTAAGAAGCGACCGGCCGGAAGAGACGCGCATGCGCACAGTGGAAGGGGCGGGGGCGGAGCTGTCTGTCACTCAAGTAACGGGAAAAGGCTGCCGCGGGAATGCGCGACTCGGAAGGGGGCGGGACCTGGCGGGAGCGCGCACCAGGCGGACAAGTTACGGAGAGTGAAGAGAGAGAACCGGGACCGACTGAGAGGAGGTGAGAGAGCGGAGGGGGAACACCGGTAAAGGGGTACATCGAGGAGGGTGGGGGCACCAGAAAGAGGGGTACAGGGTAGAAAGGGGGCAGGGAAGAGGAAGGGGTGTGTGTGAAGAGTGGGGTGGTACCAGAGGTGGGTACAGGGTAGAGGGGTACACGAGAGGGGGGTACAGGGTGGGGGCTAGAGGGGTATACCAGAGGGGTGGGGTACAGGGTGGAGGGGTACACTAGAGGAGGGGGTTACAGGGTAGAGGGTACACCAGAGGGGGGGTAGAGGGGTACACGAGAGGGGGTACAGGGTGGGGGGCTAGAGGGGTACACCAGAGGGGGGGTACAGGGTAGAAGGGTACACCAGAGGCGGGTACAGGGTGGCGGGCTAGAGGGGTATACCAGAGGGGTGGGTTACAGGGTAGAGCGTGTAGAGGGGTACACCAGAGGGGGTGTAGAGAGGTACACCAAAGGGGTGGGGAGTACACTGGGGGAGGGGGGGTACAGGGTAGGGAGGTACATGTGAGAGGGTACAAACTAGGGGAGCACAGCAGAGGGGGGTGCAGAGTAGTGAGGTATACCAAAGTGGGTACACGGTAGGGGGAACGATTTGGGGTACACCAGCAAAGGAGTACGGGGAGAGAGAAGGGTGTATTGAAGGGAGGAGGGTGAGGAATAATAGGGGAGGGGGTACAGCTGAGAGTGGGTATGGGGAGAAAGGAAAGGGGGATACATCATGGATGGGGGTACAGAGTAGAGGGTATTTTGAAGAGGGCAAGGTAGATGATGGGGGGGGTGCTCACTACCTCTGAGATTAGTCAGGAGGAGGTTACACCAGCAAAGGGGTCTAGGACAGATGGTGGGGGGTACACCAGAGAGGGGGACAAGGTAGAGAGAGTTGGGAGGACGCCAGAGGGGAATACAGGGGGTACATGGTAGGGAGGATTGGGTACACCGAAGAGGGGGGGTGGTATAGGGAAGAGAAGGGTGTAGGTGAAGGAGGGACATGGGAGAGAAAGGACAAATCTATAGTTTGGGGAGGGGGGGGGGTACAGAACTGAGACGGGTGTCGGGGAAGTTGGGGCTCAGGAGAAGTTTGTGTAGGGGAGGGGAAGGCTGTCAAATTAAGGGGGAACTCCAGACAAAACATGTTGTCTAGATTTGGGTCGAGTATGGATCTGGGAATTCTGTTGCTCTCTTGTGTCCCCGTTATGGAGATTTCCCCTCATTTCCTGTCCTGAAGACATAATGAATGAGAGGAAATCCCTCTGAAGGAATGGACATTTGTCACCAGTACACATGTCCCTACCCCTACGCCTGTCCTGGTGACAATTATTAGGAGCTGTACTTGAAAGGGAACCTGTCACATTGTCCATGCATGGCGGAGACCTGGTCTCTTGATGCCCCCCCAAAATCTCAGTCGCCTGGGGGAATGGAGACGGTCGTGCACGCTAAGCTTTGACACTGAGCTTACACGCAGGGCAGTGGGGGATTGTGGGAGAGCTCTGTGATTGTGGGGGAAGGGAGATGCTTCTGTCATACTGTTTCTGCATGAATTGGGGGGGGGGGGGGGGAGTTCTTATGCGCCAATGCCAGGAAGCGGGGATAATCGATAGGGGTGTATGATGTCCACTGGCCAGCAGAAACTCCAGGCCCCTCCCTCCTGCCAAAGAAGCGGCTTGCTATGGGGACGCCTAAGCAGGCTTGCTCCTGAGCTGCTGCTCTGTGTCCATTCACACACAGTGCCACAGCTTGGCCCTGCCCCCTCTCTCTCCTCATTGGCTCACTAGCTGTTATTTGACAGCAGTGGGAGCCAATGAGAAGGGAGTGTCCCCGGAGAACCCCGGGCTCTCTTTCACACCCTTGGATTGCAATGGGGCTCAGGAAACTATTTGGGGGGGGGGGAGCTGCCGCACAAAGAAGGTTTTATTCTTTGATGCATAGAATGCATGAAGGTGAAAAACCTTGAACCTTTACAACCCCTTTAAGGCCATTTTTACACCTGCTTTGCTGTTTGAAACAAGATCCACATTCAGATCCTTCTTCAGACTGCAATAGACAGGTGCCGAGGAGACTCTCTGTTCTTACTACCTGGTTTAACCCCCTAAACACCAAGCAACTGTGCGCACCATGCGTAGCTTCAGAGCAGCCCCATTCACCTGAAATCCTTGGTGTGTTCATTAAATTATCACTGGGTAGCTCCAAACAGTGGGGGGGAGGTGGCACACATTGGGGGGGTGTAATCGAATATCCAAGTGTACAGTCAGTGAAAGCACCAAACAGCCAAAAGTCTAAAACCTTTCAATGATAAAAAATTGGTTCACACGACGCAGCCAACACGTTTCGGTGGTCTAATGCCAAAAAAGAAAAGATGGCAGGGCTCTTAAAGTGGAAATCCGGAGTAACACTGTGCTTAAAATGCCCCCCCCCCCCTTCCTGTCTAACCTATGTAAAAAAAAAAAAAAATAATAATCTGTATACGTAACTATTAGCATCCCGCACTGGTCACATGATCTTGCAGCTCTGTCTCCCCTGTGTCAGTGAGCGGCGGCTGCAGGGGAGAGGAGGGAGCCCTGACAATGGCTGGGAATTCTGGGATGATTGATGCTGTGAAAGTCACAGACCCCCCCCCCCCCCCCCCTTCCAAAAAAAAAAAAATGTTTTTTGGGTCAAACAAACTCTCCCTCCTTCAGGGCCAAAAAATAGATTTGAAAGATACAAAGGATTGCTACATAATGCACTGGTGGTTTTTTGCTACTTCGGATCAAGGTGTTCTGAGACTTCCACACCGTCACATGATCATCCCTGCTGATTGTGGCCTTATTTGGCCCCTTGCACATGGGAACGTCCACCTGCAGCGCGTCCCTCCTGGTGTTTTAACACGCAGGTGAGGGACAGGCATAGCTGCGGCTGACCACAACCCCGAGTGGTATCAGTGCCTAGAGTCCTTTGTGTTCAGGGGTGAAGGTTGGGAATGCATCTTTTTACCCAGAGACCTGAGGAAGGGGGCATTTGACTCCTGAAATGTGTTGGATGTTTTGTGTTTTCCTCATGCAACTTGATTTTTATCATTAAAGTGTTACTAAACCCCGGACCCGGCGTGCACTGTACCCGCTCTCCCCGGACCCGGCGTGCACTGTGCCCGCTCTCCCCGGACCCGGCGTGCAGTGTGCCCGCTCTCCCCCGGACCCGGCGTGCAGTGTGCCCGCTCTCCCCCGGACCCGGCGTGCAGTGTGCCCGCTCTCCCCCGGACCCGGCGTGCAGTGTGCCCGCTCTCCCCCGGACCCGGCGTGCAGTGTGCCCGCTCTCCCCCGGACCCGGCGTGCAGTGTGCCCGCTCTCCCCCCGGACCCGGCGTGCAGTGTGCCCGCTCTCCCCCCGGACCCGGCGTGCAGTGTGCCCGCTCTCCCCCCGGACCCGGCGTGCAGTGTGCCCGCTCTCCCCCCGGACGCGGCGTGCAGTGTGCCCGGTCTCCCCCGGACGCGGCGTGCAGTGTGCCCGGTCTCCCCCGGACGCGGCGTGCAGTGTGCCCGGTCTCCCCCCGGACCCGGCCTGCACTGTACCCGGTCTCCCCCGGACCCGGCCTGCACTGTACCCGGTCTCCCCCGGACCCGGCATGCACTGTACCCGGTCTCCCCCGGACCCAGCATGCACTGTATCTGGTCTCCCACAGTACACACAACATGGAAATGCAATTATTTTAGTAAATATAAACCGCTAAATACCTTTTTCTCATCAGCAGTATATGGCAGTCTTGTGACTTCTATCAGTGACCAGCAGAGCACCGGTTAAAGCTTGTAGGAGTTGGACAATCAGCACTGGACAGTGCTGATTGGCCCTGTGCTGACCACATACACCCTCCCCAAGAAAAAAAAAAGCCCTCTCTAGCAATACACACCAAACTGAGCATGTGCAGCTTGCCCCCAAGTCTCTGTTTTGACAGCAGATGGATTGGGGACAGTAGAAGGGGAGGATCAGAGAAGACCGGATCTAACAGCCTTTTTATACAATGCAGAGGATTAACCCCTTGGGTTCCACAGTGAGAATAACAAGCATGCTTCACTGCATCTACAGACTGATTGTACTGTTGTGGGTTTAGTAACACTTTTTAAAAGATTTTGGATTCTCGGGTCATTTGCTTGGCACTTTCATTACTTGACAGGAAGCTAAACCTTGCCTTGCCTACTCCATCCAAAACAAAAGCACACATTCGTTATTGATCAGGTTTGTTGGTAAGTTTACAAACCTAACAAGGGCAACAATAGCTGACCTTTCAAGTACGTCATCCTCAAACACGCGGCCGTGTGACAGCATAACTCAACAGTGTTACCGCCTAATTGAACCCGCGGCACGCACATCGGCTGGATAGTAACGAGTGGCATTGTTTATGGTACTAGCTTTGTCTTCCAATGTATTGGTTTCAGTAAATACGCAAACCTTTTCTCTCTGTGAATCCCACCAACCCCTAACCTCTAAATAGATATAAATAAAATAGATAAATAAAATTACAATATATAACCAAATAAACTAAAATAAAAAAAAAATAATAAAAATCAACAAAAGTCCAAGAGAACTGAAAAAGTGTATTACCTTCAAAATGAATTGTATATACCTTTAAACCAAAATAATACATTTTGAAGGTAATACACTATTTCAGTTTTCTTTTTCTCGAGGTATTATGTGCTTTGGAATGGAGGAATAAGTTGGACACACTGAATTAAAATATTTTGGAGGACTATCTATATTTGAATATTTTGGACACTAATTTTGGATATTTTATTTTGGACTTTTGTATAGTTTTATTTTAGTTTATTTGGTTATATATTGTTTATATATTGTAATTTTATTTATCTATTTTATTTATTTAGAGGTTAGGGGTTGGTGGGATTCACAGAGAGAAAAGGTTTGAGCATTTATTTTGCATTCTAGGGTGAAAGTGTGACTTTTCTTTGGTGGTTGTTATATTGAGAATTCACTTATTGATTTATTGGTTTCTGTATAGTTTACTAGTGCTGTTGCTAGATAAAAAAAAAAAAAATTAAAAACTCAGAAATGTGAGTTTAAGTCCCCATGTACACAGGACACTTCTGAACGATGAAAACTGACTGCTGGAAAACGTAGGTTAAAAATGTCTGTTTCGCCACATTTGCATAACGCGTTTATGTGCGTTTTTTAAAGATAAGCACAGGGGAACCTCCCAAATGCCCAGAATGCACTGAAAAATGGTAAATTATGAACTATTTCAGACTGTTTCAGAGAAATACAGAGAGTAGAAGCAGAGACAGCAGTATGTGTTGAGATTAGCTCAGGTGTGAGTTGCTCATTAACATTTCTTTTGTTTCCAAGGGTGGGAGAGGTGTCTGGTGGAGGGAATCATTAAGGCCACCTGGCAGGGGGTCTTCATGAGGAATTTGAGGTGTGAATGGTCATTAACATATCTTTTGTTTCCAAGGGTGGGAGAGGTCTGAGGTGTGAATGGTCATTAACATATCTTTTGTTTCCAAGGGTGGGAGAGGTCTGAGGTGTGAATGGTCATTAACATATCTTTTGTTTCCAAGGGTGGGAGAGGTCTGAGGTGTGAATGGTCATTAACATATCTTTTGTTTCCAAGGGTGGGAGAGGTCTGAGGTGTGATTGGTCATTAACATATCTTTTGTTTCCAAGGGTGGGAGAGGTCTGAGGTGTGAATGGTCATTAACATATCTTTTGTTTCCAAGGGTGGGAGAGGTCTGAGGTGTGAATTGGTCATTACAATGTGTGACAAGCTTGGTAGGAACATCCTGTGTTCAGTGTTTTGTCCATCTGAGCACCTTGAAAACGCTTTGCATGCATTTTTCATGATGAAAAAAGACTCTGGACAGCATCAGGAACTGGAAGGGTTAAAAAAAAAAATTTCAAACACTTATAAATGCGATTTGCCGCGTTTTGCGTTTGAAACGCTGATAAAATCGACTGCTGTACGCAAGTTTTCTACGTTCAAAAAAACGACTGTAAACTCAAATGCCTGTAAATGACTGAAAACGAAGATGTGTACACGGACACATAGGAAAACATTAGGGAGAGTTCAGGGGCTGCTGAAAAAAGTGCTTAACAGCTCCAAAACGTGAGTCTATCAGCTGCAGTGTACATGAGCCCTGAGTCTCGGTTCACACTACTGCGACTTTGCCAGGCGATTTGAGTACTACTTTCTAGCAACTTTCAAGGAATGCTGGGTAATCTTCCTGTAATGTTGAATCCAAATCACATCAATATAGATGAGCATCTGACTTGGAGGCAACTTTCATTAAAGTCTATGGGCACAAGTCGGATAGAAGTCGCCTTGAAGTAGTACAGGAACCTTTTCTAAAGTCGGAGCGACTTCAGTTGTGCGAATTAAGACGGCTCTCATTGACTCATGGGATTTCTCATGTCCTGCGACTTGGGGGGGGGTCTCGCAAGTCGGATCCCAAGTTGCGGCAGTGTGAATCGAGTCTTTCCCCCCCGGTCACATCAACCCCTACTTTGAAATCGTGCGACTTACAGTGAAGTTGCACGATTTCAAAGTCGGTTGACCTGCTGATTTCAGGTGCGATTTGCAAGACATCTGATACAGATGTCTATGAAAATTACATTAACAATAACATATAAAGCCATTTATAACTCCGCCCCAAATTACATCACTGATCTTGTCTCCAAATATCACCCAAACCGTCTTCTCCGCTTCTCCCATCACCTCCTGCTCTGTAGCTACCTTTTCTCCTCTTCCCATGCTCGTCTCCAGGACTTCTCCAGAGCTTCCCCCATCCTTTGGAACTCTCTACCCCAATCTATCCAACTTTCGCCTACTCTGCTCACTTTTAGGCAATCTCCGAAAACCTCTCTCTTCAGGGAAGCCTATGCCGCCCTCAGCTAATACTGGAATCTTCTACTCCTCCTACCACTCCATCCCCCACAGTTATTACCTTTTGTACCACTAGCCCCTCCCTCCTAGATTGTAAGCTCCCAGGATCAGGCCCTCCTCACCCTCTTGTATTGAACTGTATTGTTGCTGTATTGTCTCCCGTTATATTGTAAAGCGCTGAGCAAACTGTTGGCGCCATATAAATCCTGTATAATAATAATAATAGTTTATTTCACCTGTGCTCATGTTCATCAGGGAAGGATCTGTTATGTTTGCCTGGCTGCAGAAAAGAAATGTTCAGTTCTGTGTGGACAAAACGTGGTCTTTGTTTATTTGAGGAACTGTTGGTGCGATATAATTCCTGTATATTATGACGACTCTAATTGTGGACAATAGGCTGCGATTTGGCATGCGATTTGCAAGTTACATCCAGTGTGACCGGGGTTAGTTGGCGGGATATTTTACATTGTTGCAAATTTTTTTTTTTTTTTTTTTTGAGATCTCCAGCAGACTGTAAACCTGCTTGTCTTGATGTTTCAGCTTGAGGTGTGTTTTGGCTTCCTGTATCAATTTATTTTTTTTTTAATGTTACACACGTCTTGATAAATTGTGAAATCCCCGCCTGTGCACTGCAGGGCCTACATCAGTGGTGTATTTAGGTTTTGTGCTGCCCTAGGCAACACAAAAATCATCTGCCCCCACGGACACCGACCAACACCACCTCCCCTTCTATGGAGAGAGCCTGATATTGACCAACAACACCCCTGCCCCCCTTCTGTGAGAGCCTTCCACTACCCCCCCCCCCCCAGGCGATGGAGAGAAAGACACCCATCTTCTCAGTTCCGGACATCCTCGGGAATGAAAGTCGGGCTCTAAATACACCATCAAGCAGCCCGCAGCCTCTCTCGGATCCCACCTGGTTCCCATGGCGTGCATGTCCCTTCTTCTGGGGGGGGGAGATGCTGCCCCCTTGAAAAATGCTGCCCTAGGCAAGTGCCTTGTTTGCCTTGTGGTAAATACGCCCCTGGCCTACATATATGCAATCAGATTAGCCAAGGATTCTGCAGACTGTCACAATTTGCCATCCTATCCATAGAAATGTTTTCAGATTTTAAGTGTTGAGGATCCTTTTGGGTCTGTCTGTTCCTCCCAGCGAATGTTTACTACTGTTACTGATGAAGCCGATATCGATCGAGGGGAGAGATGTGGGGGCCCGGAAGAGGAGTTCAGTAAAAGCTCGGACAGCCTACTTGGCGGCCTGTTAGTTTTAAAGCAGGGGTGTCAAACTGGCGGCCCTCCAGCTGTCGCAAAACTACAAGTCCCATCATGCCTCTGCCTTTGGGTGTCATGCTTGTAACTGTCAGTCTTGCAATGCCTCATGGGACTTGTAGTTTGGCAACAGATGAAGGGCCGCCAGTTTGACACCCGTGTTTTAAAGCTTTGCAAACGTATGCTAGCTATATACTATACAAATCTTTTTTTTTCGAAAAGTGAAAAATCGCTCGGCAGAGCTCATGATACTACCATCACGTAGTCACCAGATTTCAAAAGATAAATCATTCAGTACAAATAAATGAATCCATTTATCATTCACTTTGTTTACATAGATAGGAAGTGACAAAATGTATTATTATTATAAGTACTTATATATCGCCGTCAATTTACACAGCTCTTTACATATATATTGTACATTCACATCAGTCCCTAACCCTCAAGGGGCGTACAATCTAAGGTCCCTAACTCACATTCATATACAAGGGCCAATTTAGACCGGAGCCAATTAACCTACCAGCATGTCTTTGGAATGTGGGAGGAAATCGGAGTACCCGGAGGAATCCCATACAGGCACAGGGAAAACATGCAAACTCCAGGCAGGAGGTGCAGCGGTTGGGATTCGAACCAACGACCCGAGTACTGCCTGGCAGAAGTGCTAACCATTTATCCACTGTGCTGCCCATTTGACATTTTGACCTCCTTTCCATGTATCCCCTCTTTGTGTTGAGGAACGAGCATTGATTACGGAAAGATCTTAATTTTCCTCTTCGTTATTCATGTGCCCTGCTACATGAATGTATACTTTTTTTTTTCCCGGGAAGGTGTGTAGACAAATGATTGTTGATTCTGGATTGTACGTTTGCTTAGGCTGGCCATACATTATACAATTATCTGCAGATTTTCTGCCCAATTTCCTTTAGATTTACCTTCAACTATGTAGTGCAAGGGCCTGCCTAATTGGATACAACTGAAAGTGTTGTTTAGGTTTGTCCTCCTATTATATGGTTTTTGGTAAATCTAAACCAAATATCTGCAGATAATTGTATAATGTATGGCCAGCCTTAACAAAGTATTTTACTTCCAGGTTACCGTTTTCTTGGACATACGCATTACCTTTGTCCCTAGCAGATCATGAATATACACAGTGGATATAAAAAGTCTTCACACCCCTGATAAAATGTCAGGTTTCTGTGATGTAAAAAAAATAAATGACAGATAAATCATTTCAGAACTTTTTCCACCTTTTAATGTGACCTATAATCTGTACAACTCAGTTGAACAAAAAAACTGAAATCTTTTAGGTGGAGGGAAGTAAAAAATAAAAAACAAAAATATGGTTGAATAAGTGTACACACCCTTACACTAATCCTTTGTTGAAGCCCCTTTTGATGTGATTCCGGCACTCGGTCTTTTTGGGGAGGAGTCTATCAGCATGGCACATCTGGATTTCCTTGCAGAAACACTCCAAATCTGTCAGATTACGAGGACATCTCCTGTGCACAGCCCTCTTCAGATCACCCCACAGATTTTCCATCGGATTCAGGTCTGGGCTCTGGCTGGGCCATTCCATTTCATCTTCTGGTGAAGCCATTCCTTTGTTGATTTGGATGTATGCTTTGGGTCGTTGTCATGCTGATAGATGAAGTTCCTCTTCATGTTCAGCTTTCTAGCAGAAGCCTGAAGGTTTTGTGCCAATATTGATTGGTATTTGGAACTGTTCATAATTCCCTCTACCTTGACTAAGGCCACAGTTCCAGCTGAAGAAAAACAGCTCCAAAGCATGATGCTGCCACCACCATGCTTCACGGTGGGTATGGTGTTCTTTGGTGATGTGCCGTGTTGTTTTTGCGCCAAACATATCTTTTGGAATTCTGGCCAAAAAGTTCCACCTTTTTGTTTCATCAGACCAGAACACATTTTCCCACATGCTTTTGGGAGACTTCAGATGTGTTTTTGCAAAATTTAGCCGGGCTTGGATGTTTTTCTTCGTAAGAAAAGTCTTCCATCTTACCACTCCTATGACACCCCATAGCCCAGACATATGAAGAACACGGGAGATTGTTGTCACATGGACCACACAGCCAGTACTTGCCAGATATTCCTGCAGCTCCTTTAATATTGCTGTAGGCCTCTTGGCAGCCGGCCAGACCAATTTTCTTTTCGTCTTTTCAGTTTTGGAGGGACGTCCAGTTCTTGGTGATGTCACTGTTGCGCCATATTTTCTCAACTTGATGACAGTCTTCACTGTGTTCCATGATCTATCTAATGCCTTGGAAATTCTTTTGTACCCTTCTCCTGATTGATACCTTTCAACATTGAGATCCCTCTAATGCTTTGGAGGCTCTCTGCGGACCTTGGCTTTTGCTGTAGGATGCAACTAAGAAAATGTCAGGAAAGACCTACTAGATCATCTGAACTTTATTTGGGGTTAATCAGAGGCACTTTAAATGATGGCAGGTGTGTACTGACTCCTAATTAACATAAGAGGGTGTGCACACTTATGCAACCACATTATTTTAGTTTTTTATGTTTACTTCACCCCCCTTCTCCCCACCCAAAAGACTTCAGTTTGTTTTTCAATTGAGTTGTACAGTTTATAGGTCACATTTAAAGGTGGAAAAAGTTCTGAAATCATTTATCTTTGTCTCATTGCTGCCTTTACTGAGCTCTCCCTAGCGATTGGGGTGCCCAGTAAGGATGCATCCGGCTCCGGGCTCAAAGTGAGAGGAACTGAAGTAAACTAGTAACCTGTAAAAGCTTTTAAAGTGTCGCCTATGGATAATTTAAAGTACCATAGTTTGTCGTCATTCCATGAGCATGCGCAATTTTAAAACCTGAAAAGTTTGGTATTTATTCACTTGGCGTAACATTTTTTGTATTTTACTCCAAAAATTGGCATTGTGTTTGTGTTCACTAAAAATCATTGTGTATTTTTTTTTTCCAAAAAAATTTGCGTTTCAAAAGCCGCTGTGCAAATACAGTGTAACATCAAAAATTGCAACACCTGCCATTTTCCTGGGGCTTCTAAGTTGTTGTTTTTTTTTTTTTTTTTGTGGAAAAAAAAAAAGATACATTTTACATGTAGGAAAGAACTTTCAGAATGGCTTGGGAAGCAAGTGGTTAAAAATCGATAATGTTTTACCGTACGTGAAACACAACCTTTCAGATTTCGTTTATTCAGTAAAAAATTTCAAACTCTTCAGGCAATTGTAGTTGTTGCTCTTTGTTGTTTTTTTTTGGCTTTGAAAAGTCGAAAATTTATAATTTTTCACCCAGTAATGTGTTGTGTCCTTTTGAATCGCACGATCGCTCATGATTTTATTTATTTCAGGTACTTGTATAGCGATGTCAATTTACACAGTGCTTTACAGATATATATTAACATTCACATCAGTCCCTAACCCTCAAGGGGCGTACAATCTAAGGTCCCTAACTCACATTCATACATACACATACAAGGGCCAATTTAGACAGGAGCCAATTAACCTACCAGCATGTCTTTGGAATGTGGGAGGAAACCGGAGTACCCGGAGGAAACCCACGCAAGCACAGGGTGGACATGCAAACTCCATGCAGGAGGCACCATGATCGGGAATCGAACCCATGACCCATTTACTGCAAGGCAGATGTGCTAACCACTAAGCCACTGTGCTGCCCTATAATATTGCCAAGTGCCTACATGCCAGATTCCTTTTGGGATTATGCCGTCATGGCTGCGCTTGCCTTTTGTATCCAGGATAGCCTGAGCCTAGAGACACCCACCCGGGCAGGCAGGTCTGTAAGTGCCCATTCACATCATATGGGTTAGGCTGCCCAGGGAAGCCTTCCCCTAATGCATAGACAAGGCAAGTGGACTTGCGTCCTGTGCATTCAGTTCACATCCTTGTGCTGGAGTAGAACATGCACGCCAAACTTCACCATAGAGTGTTGTGAAACACGGCGTCCGTATTGTAGTACTTTGCTATGAATTTTATGTCAATTTGTACAATTTCAGTAAAGTTGTTAAAAAAAAAAAAAAGTATGTGGTGTGATGCGGGCACAGGACGTGGTTGCTGGCATGATCGAACCTCTGTCTAAGTTCACAATGGAAACAGCATGTGAATTGCACAAATCTCATTGCTTTCCTGTGCAAATAGCAAGCAATTCTGTGCGCATTGAACCTATTCATTATTGATGGCTGAAATCGCACCCCATCAAGGCGCACTGGAATCGGATCGCTTGGGTGTTGTGCGCTCTGGTTCAGGCAAATGCACTGTCTTTGGGGTGAAGTAAACTTAGTTGACACCCGCAGCAGAACGCAGTGCGATTGTGGTGCGAGAAACGCACAGGATTCACTGTCTTTCCCGCACTGCATCAGTGTGAACCGGGGCTTGGAAAGGGCAAATATTGTATGTGAGGTTCTCGTTCTATTTAGGAAATCAATAAAAAGGGAGGGGGGGGGGGGGTTATTGAATATCTGCTGCCTGAGCAAATCTTTCCAACTGCTGGTGCTTTGGGTGTATATAAAAAAAATAAACAAACAAAAAAAATGCTTTAACTGCTTCCCACCCATCCTGGTCATTCCTTTGTCAGTCCTTGGAGGTGGCGGGGGGTTAGAATAGACTGCTTGATCACATGACCACTGTGATTGTCTGTCAGGCCTCGTTTAGACTTGCGATTTGGGGGGGGGGCAGGGGCGGACTGACAACTCATGGTGCCCCCGGGCAATAGGGGATCATGGGGCCCCCGTGTCCTTGCCCAATCTCAAAAAAGCCTATGAAAAAGATACCAGGGGTATCTCATGGGGCCCCCTACTGACCCCGGGCCCTCGAGTTTCCAAATGGTCAGTCCGCCCCTGGGAGGGTGTCAAAAGTGCATGGTTGAGCTGCACTTTTGCTGCCCGCCAACGCTCCTTCATCCCTCCCCTCCAACCAAGCTGCAATAGGCAGCGGACAGGGATGTTTACATGCCACGACCGCAATGCTTCCCTCTGCAGCAAAGTTGACCGAAATGATCTGCGCATGTCAAGCCCACTAAACACATTCAAGTAAATGAGGAAGCGCTGCCAACGCCCCGCAACCGCGTGCAATGTGCGCAGTTATGGTGTTTCTTCAAAAATGCGTTTGAAACAAGCCGTGAAGAGGCGTTTCATCACTACCTTACCACCTGTGAATAGCCTCCGGAGCATGATTGGAACGCAATTTGGGCTTCAGAGGGATGTCTAAACCGACCCTCACAGTGGTCACATGATTGAGAGTCGGTCCCGCTGGGAGCGCACAGGAACCTCGGCCATCCATGGACCCGTGCAGTGTAGGGGTATTAAAGCCCATCCTCCTTGCTGCTGCAGATATTGTTTGAGTGTCAAGTGGTTAATCGCTTCACAACCGTTGTCACTTTTTTTGTTTGTTTTTTTTTTTGTATGATGTCTACAAACACTTCTGGTTGGCCAGTGCGCCCATGAATGGCTGTGATTCGAGTTTCCATTGGACGGCTCAGATCACACTCTGTACAGAGCTGTTCGGAGTGGCTCTGTACTCTGTGATCACTGTGATGACCAATCAAAATGATCGCACTCTATAGTGTTTACATTTGAGAGCTCACCCCTCCCTCTTACAATGGAGGAAGTGAGAATTTATCCTGAAGAGGAATAGGTGAAGGGATAGTAGACAGCAGCAGATCCGTAGTGAAGGGTTTTAATCAATTGTGCAGTAATCACCGTTGGGTGCCTACTTTCCAAAAAAGGGTAATTTTTGGTTGGTTTGTTTTATAAAAGAAAGTAAGAAGAAAAAGTATTTCCTTTTTTTTTTTTTTGTGTAGTGAAAAAAGAAAAACAGTGGCTATTAAATACCATCAAACGAAAGCTCTATTTATCTGAAAAATTATATGAAATTAATTTTGGGTGTGTTTTTGTGACCGAGTAATTGTCAGTCAAACTATCACAGCGCTGAAAGCTGAATAATGACCTGCTGGTGAAAAGGCATTACAGGCTGGTGCTCAAATGGTTAAACAGAACTACAGCCAAAGCTGTTTTTTGGCAAAGCAACAGGTCCACTTTATTGGTGGGGCCAACCAGAAGCCCATATCTACACTTTTTTTCGTCTCCCTGTTGGCTCTGTTCAGCCTCCAGAAGCTGAGGGACGAAGCTTTAGGTCCCGAGCGGAATTTTTGCACGAGGCTGAGGCCTCTTTTCCTACAGCGCTGAGAGGCTGATCGCCCAGCACCAGCATTCTGGAGGAAGGGGAGTGTGTCACATGGAGGGGAGTTGGATAGGAGCTGCTGGAGGGGACAGCTTTTACTGTGCGCCAAATAGCTGCCAGTTTTATTTATTTATTTTAGATTTTTTCCATCTGTATCACCATGGACAAGATTTCTGTTTATTTCCTGTGCTGACGACAGTTTGCCTCTGCAGACGATGTTCTTATTCTCACTGCTAATATTATTATCTTTTATATTTCTATAGCACTTTTCTCCCTGGAGACTTCCCTCTGGTGTTGTAGCAGATCGAAGGTGAGGCAGCCATCTTGGGGTGCCCTCAGTAGCATATCATACTAGGGTCAACTTATACACCCATATGGAAAAAATATATATTTGAAATGCTACAATTTTGGCCATATTATTTTTATATATAATTTTTTATTTTTTTAATTTTTTTTATGAATTGTATTATTATTATACAGTATTTATATAGCGCCAAAGGGTATGCTCAGCGCTGTACATTACAAAGGGGGACAGAACATGAGACAAGACAGTAACGAGAGCCCTGCTCTTTCATAACTACATTCGTAATTGATGGTTTTTTTTTTTGTTTGTTTTTTTTTTATTCTGCCTGGAACAAGCTTGATGAGGAGGATACTTCCACTATATATACTATAGCTGACATAGGAGAACGTTTTTTTTTCTCTGCAATCCCAAGGAGATACACATATATATATATATATATATATATATATATATATATATATATATATATATATATATATATATATATATATATATATATAAAATGTTGAAATGCATTTTTATTACAAAATGTATTTTTAAAAATATTTTTTATATATTTAAAATACTGTATGTCTTTAAAAATACAAATCTACATTTTTGGGAATCCATTTTTCAAATATATGTTAAAATGACTTTTTTTTTTATATGTTAAACAAATCTGAAGAATATATTTAAATATATATATTTTAAAAATATATATTTTTTAAAATATTTTCTTCAGATTTTTTTTTTTTTTACATATATAAAAAAAAAAGTCATTAACATATCTTTTTACATATATGTAAAAAAAATCTGAAGAAAATATTTAAAAAAATATATATTTTTAAAATATATATATATTTAAATATATTCTTCAGATTTTTTTAACATAAAAAAAAAAAGTCATTAACATATCTTTTTACATATGTTAAAAAAAATCTGAAGAATGTATTTAAATATACCGTATAGATTTTAAAAATATATATTTTTTTAAATATATTTTTCAGATTTGTTTTTTTTTACATATCTGTAAAAAGATATGTTAGAATGACTTTTTTTTTATATGTTAAAAAAAAACCCTGAAGAATATATTTAAATATATATTTTTAAAAATATATATATTTTTTTTAAATCTTTTTTTTTTTTTTTTTAACATAGTCATTTTAACATCTCTTTTTACATATATTTGTAAATGCATTCCAAAAATGTAGATTTGTATTTTTAAAGACATACAGTATAGTTGAAATGTATTCTTAAAAATATTTTTTATATATTTATTGAAATATATTGAATGTGGCCAAAATTGTAGCATTTCAAATATATGGCAATATATTTGGGAAGAATATTTTTAAAATCTATTTCAAATATATGTTTCTTTCATGTGGGCATTTACCACGTAAAAGTGATAGTGAAGGCATAACTTTGAAAAAAAACTTTTTATACTTGCCTGCAGCCCCGATCCTCCTCTTCTTGGGTCCTCCCGCAGGTGCTCCTAGCTCCTCCCAAGGGGGCCCCAGCCCTACTCCCTCACTGGCTGTGATTGACAGTAGCCAATAGCTCCCACTGCCATGTCTGAGCCAATGAGGAGGCAGCGAGCCGAGACGGCTCTCGTGCACATCGCTGGATCGAGATCAGGGTCCGGTAAGTATAAGGGGGGGCTGGAAGAGGAGCTGCATAGAGAAGGTAAAGGCTTAAGAATTTTTTACCTTCATGCCTAAAGACATTGGCTCCCACTGCTGTCAATTACAACCAGTGGAGCCAATGAGGAGAGAGCAGGGGGTGGGGTCAAGCTGCTGCTCTGTGTCTTATGGATGCATAAAGCAGGGCTTAGGAGCGAGCACACACCAGTGCCCCCATAGCAAGCAGCTTACTATTGGGGGCACTGGTCAAGGGGAGGAGCCAAGAGCGCCAGCGGGAGACCCAAGAAGAGGAGGATCGAGGCAGCTCTGTACAAGACCATTCCAGAGCAGGTAAGTATAGACATGTTTATTATTTAAAAAGACAAACACACCAACCTTTAGAATAACTTTATTGCATGCTCTGCAATCCTTCAGCCTTTACAACTGCTTTAATTTACCAGATTGTCTCTGGAGATTTGGGAGAAATACCCATAGATATTCCACACAAGCACAGGCAGACAATGCATACTCCATGCAGATAGCAAGTTGGGGAGATAAGAGGTTAGCCAACAAGCCACTGTGTGAGGAGAGAGCCAAAGACAGACAGTTGTCACTGGAGGCAGAAATAAAAACCAGGAAGTCTGGGGAGACTTTCATGCTGATTTGAATATGATGTATTCCATCCCAGCCAGTTCCTGTGAAAGGGACTGTAGATTCTTGTAGCAGGACTTCTTGCTTTCAGGTCTCCTGTGCCTGCTCTGTGTTTTGTGTACAAAGCCGAAGGGCGTTCACAGCGAGACAGAGAAAACAAACCGGTGCTGGACCTCGACCTATCCCATACAAATGAGGGATCCAGAGAGCGCACCATCCGGGATACAAGTCTGGTGTTGAGCTGCGCAGGCGCTGACACTGAGCCCGGGTTCACACTGATGCGGTGCGGAATTTGCAGCGTTTTCTGTGCGAATTCCGCACCGCATCAGAATCGCACCCCGTTCATGCGAACCACTGCGGGTGTGTGTGGTAACACCCTGAAAGCGGCTCACAAAACGCGGTGCGATGTGTAGAATCGGATCGCAGAGGTGTGAATACCCATGCGATCCGATTCTAGTGCGGACCAAAAAAAGGGTCCTGCACGTCTTGGGTGCGATTAGAAACATACATGATGTACGGCTCCAATCACATGACACACAAATCACGTGTGATTGGCATGGGAGTGTGGTTCCTGTGCGAATCACATGCAATGTACCGCACCGCATATATGTGAACCCGGGCAGAAGGTGCTGGACCAGAGATGACTTGGAAGTTGCTTGTAGTAACCGCAACAGATGCAAAACCAGAGATAGGAGGTTGGAAGTCACCAGCACTCCAAGGATGTTTCAGTGATTTTATTACGAACGCATGGAGGAGATTTACTAAAACTGGTGCGCACAGAATCTGGTGCAGCTGTACATGGCAGCCAATCAGCTTGTTCAGTTAAGCTTTGACAATAAAACCTGGAAGGTGGTTGGTTTCTATGCAGAGCTGCACCAGATTTTGCACCAAGCAGTTTTAGTAAATCCCCCCATAATGTCAATATGCCAATGTCCTGGGGCGTGGCAGTGACTACAGAGATTTCCCCTGATGAAGGGGACCCTGAAACGTTTGTATATTGATGTGTGTGTGTTCACTGAAACTCGTCTTGGTGGTGCTGGTAACTGGAATTATGTTGCAAGTGGCTGGGTACCATAGGTGTGCGCATGGGGTGTGCCAGGACACACCCTAGTCACCCTATGCCGTGCATATACCGCCTGCTGCCTGAAGCCCCCCCACAAACACATACAGTGTTCATTCATAACTGAAGCATAGTAAACCGTGTTTACTATGCTTAAGTTTGTGAATAAACAGGACTCAGCTCAGCACAGAGCACTTCCCATTCATTTACTGTCCAGTGCAGCTGAGGCTGCAGAGAAAGGGACTGGGGGAATCTCTGTCCTCCCATTTTTTTTCTGTCTTAAAGTTTTACTAAACCCACAACAGTACAATCAGTCTGTAGATGCAGTAAAGCATGCTTGTTATACTCATTGTGCAACCTAAGGGGTTAATCCTCTGCATTGTGTAAAAAGGCTGTTTGATCTTTCCTTCTCTGTTCCTCCTCTTTTTCAAGGGACCACCTCTTATCTCCAGACTGAACCATAGGCATGCACATGCTCAGTTTGGTGTGTATTGCTAGAGAGGTTTTTTTTTTTTTTGGGAGAGTGCATGTGATCAGCACAGGGCCAATCAGCTCTGTCCAGGCAGAGTTCAGGGGTTTTGCATCCTCCTAGAGCAGAAAGAAAACCCCTCCTACAAGCTTTAGCTAGTGGTGGGCTGGACACAGAAGTCACAAAACTGCTGATGAGAAAAGGAATTTAGCAATGTATATTTACTACACTAACTGCATTTCCATGTACTGTGGGAGACCGGCTATAGTGAATGCGGGGTCATGGGGAGACCGGCTATAGTGAATGCGGGGTCCTGGAGAGATCGGCTATGGTGAATGCGGGGTCCTGGAGAGACCGGCTATAGTGAATGCGGGGTCCTGGAGAGACTGGCTATAGTGAATGCGGGGTCCTGGAGAGATCGGCTATGGTTAATGCGGCGTCCGGGGGAGACCGGATATGGTGAATGCGGGGTCCTGGGGAGACCGGCTATAGTGAATGCGGGGTCCTGGGGAGACCGGCTATAGTGAATGCGGGGTCCTGGGGAGACCGGCTATAGTGAATGCGGGGTCCTGGGGAGACCGGCTATAGTGAATGCGGGGTCCTGGGGAGACCGGCTATAGTGAATGCGGGGTCCTGGGGAGACCGGCTATAGTGAATGCGGGGTCCGGGGGAGACCGGCTATGGTGAATGCGGGGTCCTGGGGAGACCGGCTATAGTGAATGTGGGGTCCTGGGGAGAGACCGGCTATAGTGAATGCGGGTTCCTGGGGAGAGACCGGCTATAGTGAATGCGGGTTCCTGGGGATACCGGCTATAGTGAATGCGGGGTCATGGGGAGACCGGCTATGGTGAATGCGGGGTCCTGGAGAGACCGGCTATGGTGAATGCGGGGTCCTGGAGAGATCGGCTATGGTGAATGCGGGGTCCTGGAGAGATCGGCTATGGTTAATGCGGCGTCCGGGGGAGACCGGATATGGTGAATGCGGGGTCCTGGGGAGACCGGCTATAGTGAATGCGGGGTCCTGGGGAGACCGGCTATAGTGAATGCGGGGTCCTGGGGAGACCGGCTATAGTGAATGCGGGGTCCTGGGGAGACCGGCTATAGTGAATGCGGGGTCCTGGGGAGACCGGCTATAGTGAATGCGGGGTCCTGGGGAGACCGGCTATAGTGAATGCGGGGTCCGGGGGAGACCGGCTATGGTGAATGCGGGGTCCTGGGGAGACCGGCTATAGTGAATGTGGGGTCCTGGGGAGAGACCGGCTATAGTGAATGCGGGTTCCTGGGGAGAGACCGGCTATAGTGAATGCGGGTTCCTGGGGATACCGGCTATAGTGAATGCGGGGTCATGGGGAGACCGGCTATGGTGAATGCGGGGTCCTGGAGAGACCGGCTATGGTGAATGCGGGGTCCTGGAGAGATCGGCTATGGTGAATGCGGGGTCCTGGGGAGACCGGCTATGGTGAATGCGGGGTCCGGGGGAGACCGGCTATGGTGAATGCGGGGTCCTGGGGAGACCGGCTATAGTGAATGTGGGGTCCTGGAGAGACCGGCTATAGTGAATGCGGGGTCCTGGGGAGACCGGCTATAGTGAATGCGGGGTCCTGGAGAGATCGGCTATGGTGAATGCGGGGTCCTGGAGAGACCGGCTATAGTGAATGCGGGGTCCTGGAGAGATTGGCTATAGTGAATGCGGTGTCCGGGGGAGACCGGCTATGGTGAATGCGGGGTCCTGGAGAGATCGGCTATAGTGAATGCGGGGTCCTGGAGAGATCGGCTATAGTGAATGCGGGGTCCTGGAGAGAGAGGCTATAGTGAATGCGGGGTCCTGGAGAGATCGGCTATAGTGAATGCGGCGTCCGGGGGAGACCGGCTATGGTGAATGCGGGGTCCGAGGTTTAGTAACACTTTAAAAGTGAGACAAGGGTTTTTTTTTAGGACCCCTGATTTTTCACCAAAGCCCTCCAGCAGGGCTCCTAAAAAAATTTGTGAAAAAATTAGTGAGTGAGAGTATGTATATTATATACACTCGCGTGTGTTTGAGCTTTGGGGCGCACACCCTGATGCAATAGGCCGCACACACCTATGCTCGGTACCCTCCATCCTCTGGTTCAGATCAAGAATCTCTGATAATATATAGCTTTACCTTGAAGAGACTATCCCCCCCTTTCTGTAACACCACTGAACCGAGGTAGTGGCATATTCTAGCCTCAACGTGTCTTTTGGGGTAATGAATAAATCTGAAGTTCATTGCTTATAACCACGATGACTCCGACGCCTTAACCACTCGTCGCCCGCGCAATGCATATGCGTGGCGGTAACAGGGCGCGCTGTAACGCCCACATGCTGCACATATGCGTCGCTGGGCGGCTGATGTGTCTGAACTGAAACATCAATACCACGAGCGCCTCTGCCATATGGGCATTAGATGGGTTTTTTGCATCCCTACAAATGAGTTTTGGTGGTGCCACCTGCTAACCTCTCCCATGTAAGTAAATGGGATGTCGCCACAACCGGAAGCCACATGCTTGGCTTGCTTTTTGTGGCACGGTCCTGCAATGCAGAATTGCCATTTGGGTATTGTTTAAAAAAACAAAAACAAAAAACCGGTGGCTGCCGTGTCGCCTCCTATATCCCTGCAAGCCTCCACTCACCGTTCTGTGAACAGCAACTTTGCGGAATGCTTTTCCAGGTGGGGGGGGGGGGGGGGGTATTTGACAAACATTGCTGTTTGTGTGAAAGGAGTCCAAGAATGCTAAAAGACCGGATTATTCAACATTTTAGGTCACTGGAGGCTGATCTAGGTGTTTCATTAAATGTAGTTATGAATGTCCTAGGGGAGATAAGAGCATCAACAGTAACTGGTTTTAAAACGGTAAGTTCCTCATTTCATCAGAAGGACAGAAATGAGGAAGGTAAATGATTCTCTTGTACTACTACTGCAGGCCTATTAGGGTTAGACCCCTGTCACATGGGGCGGACTCCGGGTAGATCAGCGGGGGATCTGTCCACTGATTAGAGCACAGTGGGGGTGGATGATATGTCTGTGTCCGCTCAGTTCATGCAGAGCGGACACGGACAGGGGTGTATATACTACAAGGCAAACAAGGCATTTGCTTAGGGTGGCATTTTTCAGGGGGGCAGCGCTGCCCGCCCCAAAGGAAGAAGGGACACACGCAGCATGGGGACCAGGTGGGATCTGAGAGAGGCTCTGGGCTGCTTGACTGGGTATGCAGAGCCCGACTCTCGTTCCCGGGTATGAGAAGGTGAAGGTGAGTGTCTTCTCTCTTGATGGAGGGGGCGATGGTAGTGGAAAGCTCTCTTGGATGGGGGGTCAGGGGTCAGTTTGGTCAATGACAGGCTCTCTGCAGGGGGGGGGGGTGTTTATTGGTGTCAGGCTCTTTCTGTGGGACGGAGTGTTGGAGGGCCAATTTTGGTGTTGCTTAGGGCAGCACAAAACTTAAATACACCACGGATAGAGCCTGCTCTGCTCTGATTGGTCGGGGTGGTCGCAGGTAAATAGACTCTGCTGTCTGTTTACACCCGACTGCACTCTGCTCCAATCTACCTAGACCAGGGGTAGGCAACCTGAGAGCCGCAGGACTACAAGTTCCATCATGCCTCTGCAAGTCATAGCTGTAACTGTCAGTTTTGTAATCTTTGCAATACCTCATGGGAAATGTAGTTCCACAACAGCTAGAGAGCCACAGGTTGCCTACCCCTGACCTAGACAGAAGAGGATGGAATCCCTTCCTCCCCCCCCCCCCCCCCTTTTTTTTTTTTTTTTTTCCCGTTCCGGATTGGATTGGAGGTAGGTGGGCATAAAAGTCCCACAAGTTTACACCTGCCGATCCATAGAGCTAAATGGAGGGTCCGATCAAGTCTGCTTGAAAAACTGACAGGTGGAGCTGATTGCCCCCTTCATGTGAAAGAGAGTGCAGAGGGATTAGAACCCCTGTCAGTTTTTCTTGCTGTTTGTGCCACCGTTAAGGAGATTCACCCTCTATATTTGTCCTGTTTACCATTGTCATTGAAAGTAAAAGAAAATCCCGAATTTTGGGTTGTCCCTGAAAAGAGAGGGGAAATGTTCCAATGGGGACACTAGTTTTGGTGACCTGGGGGTCCTCGAGGGATTCCCTTAACCACTTGAAGTCCAGTGGCATACGGAAAAGTTGCTGGTTAAGTGGTTATACCGGGATGATGCCTGATCTGATGATTTGATCCTCAAATTATTATTTTTTTTTTTTTTCAGCTGGTGGTCGGCCTTCTTGTAAAAGCAATCATGGCGGCTAATTAACCTCTGGACTGCTTTTATTTATATATATATATATATATATATATATATATATATATATATATATATATATATATATACCGTATATATATATATATATATATATATATATATACCGTATATATATAATACACAAACACCCACCATCCTCTCGGGCTCTCCTGTTCCAGCGGGAGACCCGAGCATGCAGCCAGCAGTTCTGCCAGTTGACCATAGAGGTAATTGGAGACTGGAATGGCTCAGATCATCTCTGTTGGATCATTTAATCACTTCTGGTTTTTCAGTCGTAAACAAACCCCTAGGGGGTTTGAAAAAAAGCATCAGATCATACCTGTCACTTGCCTATTGCTATCACAGGGTATATTTATATTCCTTATTCCATGTGATAACAATAGAAGTGAGACAAAAAAAAATAAAAAATATCAGTGTAAAAATAATTCTAAAAAAATGTAAAGTGCCCCTGTCACCCTGCTCATGCACAAAGGCGATCACACGTGTCAGTACAGCACGTGAGCAAACGGTGATGGTCCTACATATTTCAGGTATCACCACGAATGTCAGGTCATGGGCAGTAATTCTAGCGCTAGACCTCCCGTGTAAATCTGAAGTGAAAAGCCTGTAAAGGCTTTTAAAGCGTTGCCTATGGATGATAAAATGTACGCTTTTTGTCGCTGTTGCAGGGGCATGTGCAAATTTAAAGCATGACATGGTTGGTATCTGTTTACTCACTGTAACATTTTTTGTATGTTACCAAACAATTCGGTATTATATTGAGTTGTTTTTTTTTTTTGCAATCAAATTTAAAAAAAAAAAAAAAAAAAGGGGGGGTGTAATTTTTTTTTTTCAAATGCGTTTGAAAATCCGTTGCTCAAATAACGTGTGGCAAAACTTGCAACACCCGCCATTTTATTCTGTAGGGCCTCTGCTTTAAACAGATATGTAATGTTTGGGGGTTCTAAGTAATTTTCTAGCAAAAAATACTGATGTTTACATGCAAACAAAAAGCGTCAGAAAAGGCTTCGTCTTCAAGTGCTTAATTTTCAGGGATTTCCTCTCGCTTCCTGTTTGGGCTATGGGAGAGGACGTGAAGGTAAATCTCCCCGATGGGACACAGATGGCGAAAAATAAACCAATGGGTTGGTTGACCCTACCAAAATGGGGGGGAAAAAAAAAATAAAAAAATCTTACCTATAGTTCTACTTTAACGGATAGAAATTGGTTAGTGACCTTTTTTTTTGCAATACATGGTTCTTGCTCAAAGTAAAATGGCTACTTAGTATTTGATATTGAAAAGCGTAACTATATGAGACCATCATTGAATATTGTATACACCAGGGGCGGACTGACAACTCATGGGGCCCCCGGGCAATAGGAAATCATAGGGCCCCTGTGTGCTTGCCCACACTCAAACCACACCCAAAAAAGCCTATGAAAGGTACCAAGGGTATCTCATGGGGCCCCCTACTGACCCCGGGCCCTCGGGCAGTGCCAAGTGCCTAAATGGTCAGTCAGCCCCTGGTATACACTGTATGCTTGTGAACAAATGGCACTGGATAAAATCCTCAGTTTGTGGTTCTTATGGGATTAATTTTTTTTTTTGCCCCTGGTGAGGTGCACTCTAATCGGAGGATTATCCAAATGCCTTCAGAATGTGTTCAGGTTGCACAGGAAATGGTGGTT